>NC_056733.1:890547773-890782773 GCF_019279795.1 Protopterus annectens | reverse complement strand
CAGCAAGAGTTGTCTGATGCCTCACCTTGTGTAGAGGGGTGACTATTGCTGTTCTCCATTCATGAGGCATCAAGTCTGTATGGGAGGCTACAATTCAGTAGCAACTCCAGACTGCCTGATAGGTCATCTTTCATGTTATTTAGAAGACATCCTGAAATATTGTCTGGATCTATTTTTGCATTGTTTTCTCTGTTAGAGAACATTAAGTACCTGTTCCTTAGTGATTGCAGGAAGTTGTATTTGATATTTGTTTAGGGAAGGTTGAGGGGGAGAGGGGGTAAAGCTGAGGGGGGGAGAGAGGGGGGTATAGTTTGAGTGGAATTTGCCAGGTTTGCTTATATCTGGCTCAGTATGATTGACTCCATTTACAGTGAGCTCTGCACAATTGTGTATTGCCTTTGAGGTTGCGGGCATAGCTAAAGAATGCTTTGTGGTTGCACATAGCCTGGGAGTACAAGTCTGGCTTTAGTACACTTAGTTTGTCCTTTGGTTTGAGCACTTTTGTCTGGCTGGGTGCTGTACCTTCCTAATTTTTCTCATGACTTCCTCTCTTCTGTTATACAGCCTATTGATTTTGTTTACATTAGGGTAGCATGTTTTGTTCTGTAATTCTTCCTGGTGGGTACACTTGCCTCTGCAGCTGTTAGCCGGCTTGTACAGGGCATATGTGATCAGTTCTGCATAGACGGCAGTGTTCGCAGGGTTTATGGGAGCTTGAAGTTTTGACAGTTTATCACTTAGAAGGAAGTTAGCCTTATAGTAGTTCCTGAATATTCCAGTATTAGCTGGGGGTCAAAGTTTTATTTTTGTTTCATAGGCGACCATTTTCTTGTCCATTTTGTGGTCTAACTTTACCAGGGTAGATGTTACACTACTGATTGTGGATCAGTCCCCCATATTAGTGAGGACCAGATCTAATATGGCTGTAACTCTGGTTGCTTGACAGTCTGGTCCAAGGAGTTTGTTTATAAAATCTAGGAGTCTGTTTCGGTGTTATGTAGGAATCCCAGTTAATAGTCGGGTAATTAAATTTGCCCATGAATATGGTTTTGGGTTGGATGGCATTTAAATACATAGTGTGCATTTCCTGTGTTATAGAGGATGGCACCTATAGGTTTGCAGGTTATAGAGGATGGCACCTATAGGTTTGCAAGGAAGTGGTATTGGATTTTTCCTTTGATTTGAACACTGAGTAGCCCAAGTGCGTTGTCCTGTTTGACAAGCCTTGAGGTACATTTAATTCTGATATAGAGACCCTGCCACCTTTTAGTCCCGGTCTGTGTAGTAGCTGGTCTGAATGTGTGGAAGGCATTATAACCTCGCACTGTGTGCCCTCCACAGCTTTAAACCATGTCTGACTGCATAGACCCTTGCACACTCTAGGGTGAAGCAAGTTTCTAGGGAGTGGAGTGTTTTTTAGACTTCCTGCATTGAGTAGTAATACCTTTAGATTTTCTTGGTTTTGATTTGCTGTGTGAGATGTATTTTCAGTTTGGCATTGCCTAAAAAAGGCACTATGGGAGAAGTGTTTTAACTAATCAAAGGCCTAGAGGGGAGTGCGGTGCAGACCATCCCTGGCAAAGCAGAGTGGTCTGTTGACCATCTCCTTCCATGCTGACAAATACTGTACCCCTTTAGAATGACACCAGAAACCGACAATTAGTCCATCGTTTGTTCGTATTGTGGCATCTTTGGAGAGTAAAATGCTGGTCAGTGCTATGCTCATACTAACATGGAAGATGCTATGTTCATACTAACATGGAAGATGCTTGCAGAGAGCTCCATATCTATCAGTATAGTATAGGGAGGTACGTCTCCAGTCATTTACACTCAGCTGGGTTAGAAGTCATGCGGTTACTTGTGGTCCAGTGACCTGAATGCATGCATAGTGTTGCAAATCCTCGCCCCTGATACTGATTTTTTTCCCCCTTACTCAGCCTGGTGAGAGGGGACATCAGTGTGTCTTGCAATGGAGTCTCCATTGACCAGAATGTTGAATCCTGCGGTTGCTTACTTTATGGATTAGAAGTAGTCTCCATGTGATCTGGCTGTATTTCTTGATGTGAGTGTTTTTCAGAGTGCATTTGGGGCTGCTTGGGGTGTTTATGTGCACTTTGTCTAGATTGCCTGTGGTGTTTTAGGTTACATTTAAGTGCCTCAGCATATGTGGATCTGTCTGCTTTGAACTGAGGGCAGCGTTTGTGCTACTGACAACCTTGTTGACATTAGGAGTACTTTTATTTGAGAGCTTTGCCTCCAGCGACATTTTGTAAATGCATCTCTCATACCATATCAGTTTGAGAATGAACGGTCAGTAAACATGAGACAATTTGTACATTGCCTCAGGATGCCCACATCCAGCAAGCTCTTAACTGAGATGGTGTGAAAGTTCGTATCCATGTCAATGGACCCTTTTTATTGGTTATGTTCAACTGTCTAAATTAATGTTAAGTGTATCTGGTTTGCAAATTTGGGGACAGTGCTAGTCACTACAATCTAGTTGTCCTGTGTGCAGCTAGATATTGGTGAAATTTCCACTTGTGCTTTTACAGGAAAAATGTCACTCGATGCCTGTCTGTTTGTCTCTTCTCTCATTTTCTTTTAAGCTTGCTTCACTTTTTCTCTACCTCTTTCAGTGAGCTTGTAGGTGTGTGCTACCCTACTCATCTGTAGTTCAGCTTTCTTCACCACCTTAATTCTGACCTTTTTCCGCCTTTACCCATTTCATCTTTACTACCCATGTAATCCTACTGTAACTCATCAACCAGTAGGTTTTGTGCTCATTGTTTTTGGTCTATTTTCCACTAACATTTGGGCCCTGTATCGAATACTTGTCAGTTTTCTTTCCACCACCATAAAATGTTCTGGAATTCCTTTTCCTCTTTTTCCCCCTTTTGGGAGAATGTCCTGCCTCCAACCTACTGTTCCTTCACTGTCTGCCATTCTGTTACATAGCCTAGTACCCAACTATGAACCTATCGACCCTAGGGCCTGTACAAGCCTAGCCAGAAAGGTACCCTGGCTTTTGCCACCCAAGAAAATGATTTCCCTGTTCCCCTGTCGAGCAGATCCACAGAGGTGATCCCAGGATGAAATTCCTTTTTCCCATCCAATCCTCAAGTTTTTTCTTGAGTGCTAATGAGCTTTGTTTGATATAGATAGTGTTAGAGCATGGGAAGTCTCTGGGAAAGGAATCTCTCTCTCCAGCATGTTCTGTTTATTGTGGTGACAAGGTTTAGGTCCCTAAAGCTTGTATCTCATAGGGATTGGGATTTGTTTAAGTGGATCATGTCCAACAGCTCTGGGTTTGACAGCTTTATATGTTAGGCAGAGATGGCCTCCGAGTAGGCGATATGCGACTGAGTGAAGCTGTAGTGTTTTTTTTTTAAGACTATGCGTAGGGCATCTGTTTGAGGCCAGTAATCTTTGTGGTATTTCTGCTTCCTTTCCAGTTGTAGACTTCTTGTAAGGTACATACCAAAAGGGGCATTGTACACTCTAATGGATCTGAGTGGCTAGTAGAGGGGAACAATGACCTCTCTTTCCTGGATGAGAAACCTCTTGTGATGAGGTGTGCCACGTACAAGGATTTCCTGACTACTGTGGTGATTATCAAAGGAGAGACTACTCCATGTGTGTCCCAAGGTGGTCTCCAACTTTCGGTGTTAAGTAGACTACCACCTATGTGATAGCTCATGGGTACAGAGTTTTTACCAAAGGAGATGACTGTGCACTTTTTGGCATTAAGCTTGAGGCCATGGCTTTTGACACCAGGCATCTGTCTCAGTGAGGCCCTTTTGTAGGATGTCCACATTGTTAGGAGTTTCAATTATGGCTCCTAGTTTGCAGTCATCTGCAAACTTCATTAGCCGAAGACTTTCTGTGTTAGCCTGTACTTCATAAAAGTAGATACCAAACAGAAGAGGACCCAGGACTGAATCCTGTGGTACTCCACTTGTCACTGGCCTGAAGTCTGATTTGGAGTCTGCTACTTTCACAGTGTGGGTTCTGTCAGTGAGCCAGTTGGCAACCCATCTTGTGACACAGGGATTTATACCTAGTTTAGTGATTTTACAATTCCAGAGTCGGGGATGGTATCTACGGCTTTGGCGACTGCTTCAAAGAAGTCAATCAGGTTTACGAGACATGGTCTCCCTTTTACATACCCGAACTGGGTGGGGTTCAGAGTTTGGAGATTACCAATGTCTTCATTAAGTTCCATGGCCTTGCAGACCAGGCTCTTTAGGCTGATGGGGCAGTAGTTCCCGGGGTCTGTGGTGGCTCCCCCTTTGTGGAGTGGGATAACTGTTGCTGTGCACTATTCAGTGGGCTAAAAAGCCCAAGTTGAAGCTATGATTGAACATGGTGCTTGGGTCGGGTGCAAGTTAATTCTGTAGTTCATGTAGAACGCAGCCTGGGATCTTGTCTGGTCCCAAGGATGTTGTGTTCCTGGCTTTAGATAGTGTGGTTTTTACCAGTGAAGTCGTGATTATAGGAACTTTGCATTTTTATGGTATAGAGATGGGCCCTTTAGGGGGTGAGGGAGGGGGTAAAGTTAGCACTGAACCTATCTGCCAGGATGTTGGCAATATCAGTTGGTTCTGTATATTTAGTGCCATTGTGCTGTAACTCTGAGCAGATCTGAGTTTTCTTGACATAGCTGTAGAATACTTTGTGGTTATCTTTAGAATCAGTGGTGATTTTTTTCTTCATAACTAGCTTTGGAGGATTTTGAGGGATCTTTGCTTCTTACTGAGGCTGACCTGGGAGTTCTTTCAGTCATGGTATTTTACTCTTTTTTTTTTTTTTTGCAACAGTTTCTTCTGTTTGACAGGGCACCACCAGATTGCTTTCCTTTTTTTTTTTTAGAAGATAGCATCTTGTTTGTTAGGGGTAACACTTTCCATGCACTCGTAAGTGCTTATAAAGTGCATTTGTAAAGGATTCGGCAGTCATACCTCTGTCTGCATGGGTGTAGTGAAGTTTGCCACTTCTGTCTGTCAAGTGTGAAGTTGGCTTTGGAGAAATTTTTTACGGTGGTTTTCCTAAATGGGGGTGGGATTTGGATGTCTAGGATGATTAGCTTGTGGTCTGATCTGACCAAGGAATTGACCTCTGGTGTGGAATACCGATCGCTCATGTTGGTAATGACGGATCTAGGATATTGCTGCCCCTGGTGGGGGTGTTGGCAAGTTCATCCAAGGTGATGGAATTTATGAATTCCAGAAAACGTTGAGCAAAAGTTGGTATATGAGTCATTTTCCCAGTTAATGGTGGGGTAATTGAAATCGCCCATTGTTAGGGTGTTGGGTTGTACTCAAATATTTTGCAGTATATCAAGAAATGAGGAGTGGGCATCTTGGGGCATGGTGGGTGATCTGTAGCAAGTTAGAATTTGCCCAGAGTTAGTTGCACTTGGATAATCTCAGATGCATTATGCTGAGCAGCTAGCCTGGAGGTGTGGATATCCTTAATGAATATGGACACACTGCCACCTTTAGTGTTTCGGTCCAGGTTAGTTGGCTGAAAGGTGTGGTATGAATTATAGCCTGGTAATGCAGGGGTGCTCTCTGGAGCCTTGAAACAGGTCTCTCACTGTACATATGTCTGTTCTCCATTTTAAGGAGTGCTTTGAGTGAATGCATTTTGAGGTTTAGACTTTTAGCATTGAGTAGCACTACCCTCATTTTCCTTGCTTGTACCTGTTAGTGGTGAATTTGTCATTTGAACCTTGCCTAAAAAGGGCACTATAAGGGGTGGCAAGAGTTGTAGCCAGTATCCAGAATCTCAAGGGTGAAATGTGCAGGCCATCTCTGGCAAAGCATCGTGGTCCGTCTGTCATGTCATCTCAGGCAGACAGATACTGGATCCCCTTAGAATGACACCAGAAGCTTAGACAATTGTTGAATTCAATCATTTTGTCCTTGTACTGTGGTATCATTCTGGCTCTTCCATGGTGGTGCAGCGGTGGCGTTGCCTCACAGCAAGAAGTTCTCCCGGTCAGTTCTCTGCTTGGGTTGGGAGTTCCTGTGTGGAGTCTGCATGTCCTCCCCGTGGTCAAATGGGTGTTCGAAGGGCATGCGTTGAATGGATGTGCCTTTGCTGAAGGTTGGACGTCGGGCTGGCAACTCAACACCATAAAAACCAACTGCCAATCATTACCGGACTGGAGTTCCGCTGTGGCATCCCCTAACCAGGAAAAGCCGAAAGACAAAACTGTGGTATCATTCTGCGTGATGGGTGGATGCTACTCAGGGCTAGGGTCATACCTGCCTCTGGGCTACAAGATCCAAGTGCTGCTCCATGTCTCCATGTAGTCCAGGGAGGTACATCTCAGATCATTCACACTAACATGGAGAATGACAAGTCTCATTTGTTCTTGTGGAGTGACCTGAGTGCGTGCGTTACGTGGCAGATCCTGGCACCCAACAGGCAACTGACAGTAACTTTCTCTTTGTTTAGCCTGGTGAGTGGAACGTCAGTGTGCCCGATTATAGTCACCTATGACTAGTGTTGGGTGCATTGTTATGCCTTATGGGCTGTGGTTGAGTGGCACACTGAGTTTGTGGGCTGTTTGGGTTGTGTTGTGGGTTGGAGGTTGCATGCGTTTCTGCTTTGGAGGTCTCTTGCTGCTTGAGCAGCTTTTTGAGAGTCTCTGCAAATGTAGGTGTGTTATGTTGTGTATGATGATCTTAGTGTTTCACTGTTGCAGTCATTACATTTGGGTTATCTGCTTGCAGGTAGCCCTCAGCCGGTCTGATTATCAAAGTCTTGGGTCCTGCGTCGGTTGCTTTCTCTTCCATGACGTCAGGTAGTCGGTGTAAAGCATGCAGCCGATGCCATTATATCAGTCTTTCTTGCCGTGCATTGCCAGAAGCAGTTCGAAAGTGCCTGTCGGCTGATTCCTGAAATTTTCGTTGTAGAGTTTCAGAACCGAAGTCTTCAAAAAAAAGCTAAGTACCCTGTTGGGGATCCTTTTACTTGCTCCCAACCAATGTCAATAAAAGTTGTATTACTTGTGGAAAGCAAATACCTCAAAGATTTTCATTCGTACTGTGTTCCTTGCTTAGGCCCAGACCACGACGTCCCTCGCTGTTGGTTTTGTGCCCTATTCAATCCTCTATTCGTCGTCTGTTCATTTTCACTTCAAACTATTTTGGTACTCAGTTTAGCCAGAAATGGCTTCAGTAAGCCATCAGACTGCCGACGTTCCGAAAAAACATAGATTGCATAGGTCAAAACCTGCCGAAGAAGCTTCTGTAAGGTAGTGGCCAGTACTAGAGGTGCTTTCGCAGCCCTTGATGCCCGCTACTTCAGTCGCAGGTCTCAACTGAGACCCATTTGGAGTCCAGTATGCCACGAGATGCTTCTTCGACTGTGCCACCTGCGGATGTCTCATCCTTGGATGGGTTCAGAGCTGCTGTGCAGGCACTGGCTTCTAAGTGTATTCAGGCCTACTGACTTGTATAACAAACAGACGCCACCTTCTTCAAGGCCTAAAACTCTATCCACGCCTAGAAAACATATGTCCAAACCGCATGGTCAGGCCCATATGCCTAAAAAATGAACAAGAATGGCTGAAAACCTCATTACTCGAATTAGGGGAACCAAGCCTTCCCCTTCCAAGAGACCTAGAACTGATTTTCCTTCTGATTCTTCTGATCAGGATTCTGACATTTCTGTTTCTTCTGATGGCCAGGACTTGCCCTTATCAACCTATGAGGATTCTGATGCAGAGGACTCCATTCTGTTTCCTCTCCAGAAGATTTCTCATTTGGTGAAACTTTGCACACACTTGGGGAGCATTTCCGCTGGAAAAGCCAGGATTACCTAGACTCCAAAAAGAGGCTTAAGGAATTCTTACTCCTACCTCAACACAGGTTTTTAGCTATCCCTCCTGTACTGGACATTGTAGATGCCTTCTTGGAATCTAGCCTGCCCCCAGATACTTTACCTCCGGCTCCCAGGAAACCTGACAGGTATTGGAGTTCCTGACTCTCAAGTTCCGTTTTAAGAATCCTACTTCGGACCTAGACATTTCACAGGGACCCAAAGGCATTAAGGCTACTACTGCCAAAAAATCCTACCTCTGGTAAAGATTCCAGGGCCCTGGACAGATGGGTTAAGGAGGTATACACTTCTGCTACTTTGGTCCATTAGGGCCTTAAACTGCCAGTTTCAAATGTTAAAGTATCAGCAACGTATTGAATTTCTTAAACAGAAAGTGATCCCTGATTGTGTTGAAAATAAAGAATTACAGGATTTAATGCAATCTGCTGAACAAGTTGGTAAACCTACTTTGCAATGTGGATGTTCATGTTTCACTATTGCAGTCATTACATTTGGTAATCTGCTAGCAGGTTGCCTTCAGTTGGCCTGATTAACAAAGTCTTGGGTCCTGCGTTGGTTGCTGTCCGTACCTCCATGACTTCAGGTCGTCAGGGGGTATAAACCATGCAGCTGATGCAATTACATCAGTCTTTCTTGCCGCGTGGTGCCCGAAGCAGAAGCAGTTTGCAAGTGTCAGTCGGCAAACTCCTGAAATTTTCGTTTTCAAGTTTCAGAACCGAAGTCTTCAACTAAAAAGCTAAGTACCCCATTGGGGAAGCTTTTTTTTCTTGCGCCTTACCAATATCAGTAAAAGTAAATTGCATTACTTGAGGGAAGCAAATACCTCATAAGGATTTTCATTTGTACTGTATTCCTTGCCTAGGCCCTGACCACAATGTACCTTGCTGTCTGTTTTGTGCTAAATTTAATCAACGCACTATTAAACTTCGGTATATTTTTGTTTCTAAATATTTTGGCTCGTGCTTTAATTATCCAGAAATGTCGGTTAGCAATCAGACTACCGGAATACCTAAAAAGTGCAAAGAAAAACAAGCCGTCTAGGTCTAAAACTGACCACGCTTTTCCTAAGCCAGTCGCCGGTACTCGGTGAGGTGCTTTCGCAGCCCCTGATACCCGCTACTTCTGATTCACAGGCCTCTACTGAGACCCATTCGGAGTCTGGTATGCCACGAGGTACTTCAATTATGGAACCCGTGGATGTCTCTACCTTAGTTGGGTCCAGAGCCGTTGTGCAGGCACTGGCTTCTGAGGGTGTTTTCTGGCCTACAGATTTGCATATTAGATGAATGCCCTCTTCAAAACTAAGGCCAAAATCTAAATGTCTAAAGATGCCTGGGCCACATGTGCAGGCCCCAATGCCTAAAACACAAATGATCAAAATGGCTGAAGATTTATTCACTCTGATCAGGGGTAGCTAAACCTACCCCCCACCCCCTTCTAAGAGGCCTAGGCAAGACATTGTTTACGAATCTTCTGACTCTTCTAATGAACAGGATTTGTCTATACCTAGTTATGAGGACTCTGATGCAGAAGATTCCATTCCTTATGCTGCTCCCCCTGAGAATTTTTTTTTGGGTAAACTTTACATACCTTACGGGAACATTTCCACTGGGAAAGTCAGGATTTCTTTGAATCTGAAGAGACTTGGGGATTTTCTTCTTCCTCAACATAGGCCTTTGGCTATACCTCCTGTCCTAGACATTGTTGATTTTTCATAATCTAGTATGGCTCCTGATTCTCT
This sequence comes from Protopterus annectens, assembly GCF_019279795.1. Classification (NCBI taxonomy): domain Eukaryota; kingdom Metazoa; phylum Chordata; order Ceratodontiformes; family Protopteridae; genus Protopterus; species Protopterus annectens. The sequence continues at coordinate 890,773,181 of NC_056733.1, read as the reverse complement.
GTCTCTGGCTCCTTGTAAGCCAGACAGATACTACAGGGTTTCTGACTCCCTCAATTTCCTTTTCAAAAATCCTATTGCAGACCCTGAAACCATTTCTCTGGGTCCCAAGGGCATTAAGACCTCTACTGCTAAAATTCCTACCCCTTCTGATAGATTCCAGGGTGCTGGAGATGGGTTAAGAAGGTTAACACTTCTGCAACCATGGCAGTCGGGGCTTTAAACTGTCAATTTCATATGCTTAAATACCAGTTGCATATCATGGGACTGCTTAAACAGAAAATCATAATTTCTAACTGTGGAAAATAAAGATTTACAAGATTTATTGCATTCAGCTGAACAAGTTGGAAAACATACTTTGCAATGTGATTTTGATTCTTTGGAGGCCTCTTGCAGGGCTGCTGTAACTAGCTCTGTGCTAAGAAGGCATGCTTCGCTCAGAGCAAACTCTGCCTTATGTTAAAGCAAAATTGTTCGATGCTCCTCTACAGCAGGACCATCTCTTTGGTAATAAGGCTGAAGAAGTTTTTAAAAAGATTTAGTAGGCACTGGCCTAAGAACTGGTCTTTTCCAGTTCCTTTGAGAGCCACTCAAGTCAAACCCAGACATTCCAAAGGCTCCAAGTTTCAGTCACAAGTGACTTTTAGAACAAAACAGTGGGGTGCCTCTTCCTCCAAATCTGGAAACAAGGCACCTCCCTATGGTAAGCAGTCTCAATGACTTCCCTGTACACTTACCAAGCACTTACCTTTCAGCCGCCCCTTTGGGGGGAAAACTGGCTCCATGTAAGAAACTGGGAACTTATAACCCAGGACAAATGGGTTTTAAATATAGTATCCCAGGGATACAGATTTCATTTCCACACATTGCCAATCCCAAACTGATGGCCAGACCTGCCCCCAAATCAGTGGGCAGAGGCCCAGAAACAAGTACTCTCTCTCCCATGAACATGGGAGCTATTCAACCCGTCCCAGAAGAGGAAAAGGGACAAGGTTTCTATTAATGACTTTTCCTGGTACCCAGGAAATACAAATCATGGCGTCCAATTCTGGACTTGTCTACTCTAAACACATTTTTGGACATTCCAAAATTCAAGATGCTGACTCTTCAACAGTTACTACTTATGCCTGGTTGGTAACTCTAGACTTAAGAGGCTTACCTGCATATCCCAATCAGGGAATCTTGCAGAAGATACCTCCACTTCAAAGCAGGCTATTTGCATTACCAGTTCTCTGCACTGTCCTTTGGCTTATCTACTGCGCCCGGGGTCTTCACAAAGTGCCCGGCTCCAGTAATTTCATTTTGCAGGCAAAGAAATAGTCAAAGGTATCTATACCTGGACGATTGTTTAATTCAGGTAGAAAACAGGGACATTCTTCAAAAACGTCTGGCATTTTGTAAAAAAAAAAAAAAAAAAGTTCAAACTTGTCTAGGGTACACCTTAAACGAAAAGAAAGCACAACACCCTCAAAAAAATTGCATTCCTGGATGCAAGCTTGAATACAACTGCCCAGATGACTTACCTTGTGCCAGGAAAGCAAATTCATTTGGTGACTGACTTCAAGTGGCCACCAAAACCCTGCTATCTGCAAGCCTTGGGGTTCATGGCCTCCTGCATTCTTCTAATTCCATATGCAAGACTGCATATGAGGAAACTTCAGTGATACTTAGTTTATGGAGTCAACATTGTCACAGCCTGGAAACAAGGATTCCTATCGTACCTTGCCTGCAACTAGAGTTCCTATGGTGGGCAGAGGCCTGCCACCAAAACAAGGGGCTGCCATTCACTCCACCCCCTGCCGCCCAAACCCTAACTACAGATGCATCAGACTATGCTTGGGGGGGCTCATCTGACAGGGCAGTGCATTCAGGGCAAATGGAGCCCAAATCAAATGCACCTTCATATCCATCAAAAATGCTAGCTGTACAGAATGCTCTGACAGTCTTCAAGGGCTACCTTCATCCAGGACAATTAAGGACAGAACACCAGTTGTGGTACATAAACAAGCAGGGGGGTACACACTCCTACCCCCTTTGCAGACTAGCCCTGGCATTGTGGAACATGGCCTTGACCTATCAAATTCAACTACAAGCTCAATTCCTTACTAAAGAAATCCACAAAAAATCACTATAAAAATACCAAAATGAGCCGAACCAACAGGCACTCCACGATCTTCTCAAACGACAAATTGCTCAGTACACAGACCAGCAGCTACTGCAGACAGGACAGCAAATAATGAGAGCAAATCCAAAAATGAGTTTAATTAAAGCGCTTTTCGTTTGCTACCATATGCAAACTTCCTCAGAATTCAAGGAAGGAAGTTTGCATATGGTAGCAAACGAAAAGCGCTTTAATTAAACTCGTTTTTGGATTATTTGCGGTCCTTATTATTTGCTGTCCTGTCTGCAGTAGCTGCTGGTCTGTGTACTGAGCAATTTGTCGTTTGACAAGCTCAATTCCTGCCAGAAAAGCTGAATACTCTGGCAGACTAAGCAGAAATCTCATGGACCCACATGAATGGAAACGGGAACCACGTATTTTCAACATATTGGTACGCAAATGGGGGAGTCCAGACACGGATCTTTTTGCTTCACCCGAGAACTATCAGTTGGACAAATACTGCACAAGAACTCATAAAAAAAAAAAAAGCCTGGAAAGTGGATGCTCAAAAAGCCTGGAAAAACCTATCAGTCTATGCCTTTCCCCCTCTGCTCTCCAAAGTTCTACGAAGTCAAACAGGACAAACCAAAAATTTTGATTGCTCCAGACTGGCCTTGCCAACACTGGTACCCACTCCTGCGCAACATGTCACACCTTCCACCGTGTCACCTGTCTCAGGCACCTTACTGTCTCAGCAGAACAACCAAATTCTGCACCCTCTGCTCCCAACTTTGAATCCTGCACCGTGGCTAATCACCTAAATTCACCCTTGGCATCAGCAAACCTGTGATGGATGTCATTTTGGAGGCAAGCAGGCCTAGTACTAGAAAATCTTATGCTGACAAATGGAAAAGGTTCTGTGCCTGGAGTCAATCACAAGGGATAAGCACAACAGTGCCCAATATTCCTCAGATTTCTCTATTTTTAACTGAGATGCTTCACAAGGGCCTGTCCTTTTCTTCCATAAAAATCCATGCCTCAGCCATTTCAGCTCATTACAACACAACCTCCCCTTTTCTCTCATGCTCTGCTAAAGCAGCATCTCAGAGGGGCCAAAAACTTAAGGCCATCCAGGAGAGCTTCATCCCCTGCCTGGGACCTCAATTTTGTATTGGGAAAAACTCTCCCTCCTTTCGAGCCGGCTGCTACTGCAGAATTAAAATCTCTCCTGGAAAACAGCTTTCTTTTTAGCAGTCATTTCAGCTAGAAGGATTTCCGAATTACAGGCTCTTAAGGCAGTGGAGCCTTTTGTTGTTTTTCATGCGGAGAGGGTGTCACAGGACCAATCCATCCTTCATGCCTAAGGTGGTATCCAGTGTGGCTCTTAATCAGACCATTCATTTGCTAATTTTCTTTCCCAATCCACAGAACAAGGTGGAACAAATTCTGCAGTCATTGGATGCACACAGACCACTTAGATTTTACTTAAACATGACCAAATATCAAAGAAAATCTGAACTACTGGTGGCATTTGTTGCAGGGGCAGAGGGAAAGGCTATTTCAAAGCAGACTATTTCCAAATGGGGTAAGCCATTGTATTAGTTTCTGCTATATGCACCATGGTAAAACTATCCCCCAGGGGATCAGATCTCATTCCACCAGGGCTGCATCTACTTCTACAGCCTTTCTCAGAGGTGTTCCTACCAGAGACATTCTAGAAGCTGCTACCTGGAGCTCAGTTCATACGTTCACCAAACATTACCATTTACCTTTCTTTTCTAAATCCAGAGCTGGCTTTGCCTCTGCTGTCCTGCAGGGCCTTATAGCTGGTCCTTATGTTGTATAAATCAATCCTCCCAACCATAGCTTTGGGAATCTAGCCAAATGTAATGATTGCAACAAGTGAAACAGAAAACATAGTACAGTTGTGTACACTTAGCATAAGTGTAGATGTGAGTGTATTCGCTGTTGCAGTCCTGGTTACCCTCCTTCCAACCCCCTGTTTTTTCTCTTACTATATACCTCTTCTTTCCTTTACTATGCTTAAAAGCCTTTTTGGAGTATTTGCTTTTGTTTGAAGGTATATTTTGTGTTTTTAATTACTTAAATATTTGGCTCCCCATTTGGGGGGCACCTGACATCTGGGGCAAGAAAAACTGATGTAATGGCACCTGCTGCATATTTTATACCCCTGACGACGTGATGTCATGGAAGAGACAGCAACTGACGCAGGACTCTAGACTTTGTTAATCAGGCCGACTTGAGGGCAACCTGCCAGCAGATTACCCAAATGTAATGACTGCAACAGTGAATACACTGTAACATATACATTTATGGTAAGTGTACACAACTGTACTTTCCTGAGAGGAGCTAACAATTTAAGGCCCCCTAGGAGAGCTCCCACCTCGGGAGTACAACTGTACTTTTGACTCAGAGGCATCTTGTAGGGCTGCTGTTACTGAGTCTGTTAGAAGGCATGCTTGGCTTAAGGAGCAAACTTTGCAATATCATGTTAAAGCTAAATTACTGGATGCTCCTTTAAACCAAGACTGCCTGTTTGGCAACAAAGCAGAAGAGGTACTTAAAAACGATGGAGGAAAAAGCTAAATCTATGCAAACTGTTAAAGATTTCCTGCAAGTAGAGCCTCCCAGATTTAGTAGGCATTGGCATTCTAAGAATTGGTCCTTTCCTGTCTCTTCAAGTCCTCAGTCCAAACCTAGGAATAGCAGGCCACCCAGGCTACAGTCTCAAGGTACTCACAGGCCTAAGCGGTGGGGGGGCTCTTACTTCCAAAGCCGGAAGTAGTAAGACGCCCCCTATGGTAAACTCACAATGACTTGACCTTAAACCTTCCAAGCCCTGCTCAACTGACTGCTCCTTTAGATGGGAAAGATCACCCTGCATGCAAAAAAATTAACTCATTACCAAAGACAAATGAGTTTTAAATGTAGTTTCCCCAAGGATAAAGATTCCACTTCCACACCTTACCAACCCCAGTTGGCCAGATTTACCTCCAAATCAGTGGGCAGAGGCTCAACAGCATGTTCTCTCAAGAATCAAGGCTATTCAACCTGTCCCAGCAGAGGAAAGGGGGCAAGGTTTTTACTCTACTTTTTTCCTGGTACCCAGAAAAGACCAATCCTGGCATCCTATCCTGGACCGGTCTATTCTAAACACTGTTTTGGTAATCCCAAAATTCAAAACGCTAACCTTTCATCAGCTGCTTCCATGCTAGGCAAAAATTCCAGGTTGGCAACATTGGACTTAGCTTACCTGCACATCCCAATAAGGGCATCCTGCAGAAAATACCTACGCTTCAGAGCAGGCTACATGCACTATCGGTTCTCTGCACTGCCCTTTGGCTTATCTACTGTGTCCTGGGTGTTCAAAAAATGCCTGGCTCCTGTCATTGCATTCTGCATGCAAAGAAATATTCAGTTATACCCATACCTGGACGATGGTCTAATTCAGGCAGAAAGCCAGGACATACTATTAAATCATCTGGCATTTGTAAAGAAACTGCTAGCCTCACAGGGGTACACCATAAGCGAAATGAAATTTCATCTAGTAACCTGCCAGCAAATTGTATTCCTGGGAGGACGCTTGAACACAACTTCCCAGATGGGCCTACCTCACGCCTGCGAAACAAGTATGGACAGCCTTTTTCAAACTACTGGCCAGAAAGACCCAGCTATCTGCAAGGAAAATCCTGCAAGCCCTGGGGTTCATGGCCTCTTGCATCCTACTAATTCCGTATGCAAGACTGCATATGAAGAAACTACAATGGTATCTAAAAAGCCTATGGTGTCAACATTCTCAGGACCTGGAGTCGGTGCTTCCTATCATTCCTTGTATAAAGACAGTTCTTTTGTGGGCAGAGGCCTGCCACCAGAACAAGGGGCTGCCATTCACTCTACCCCCTTCCGCTCAAACCCTAACAGATGCATCAGACTATGCATGGGGGTCTCACTTGACAGGGCAGTGCATTCACAGCAAATGGAACCAGTCAAATGCACCTACATATCAATAAAAAAGAAATGTTAGCTGTACAGAATTCTCTGGCAGCCTTCAAGGACCACATTCTTCCAGGACAGTTATTGGTAAAGACAGAACACCACTTACATGGTACATAAACAAGCAGGGGGGACCCTCTCTGCAGACTAGCCATGGCTCTGTGGAACATTGCCTTTAGCTACCAAGTGCACCTACAAGCTCGGTTCCTGCTCAGGCAAGCTTAATTCACTGGCAGACTACCTATGCAGAAATCTCATGGACCCACGCAAGTGGAAATTGGATCCAAAGATAATTAACTTGTTGAAAAACAAATGGGGGAGCCCAGAGATGGACCTGTTTGCCTCCCCTCAAAACTACCAGTTGAACAAATTCTGCACAAGGGCTCCCCGCAGACAAGCTTGGAAAGTGGGTTTCCTGCCCTTCACCTGTGAAAGCTTTTCATGTTCTGCCTTTCCCCCTCTATCTCTCGCAAGTTCTACTAAATATCAAACAGGACAAACCAAGAACAATACTTATTGCACCAGACTGGCCATGCTAACACTGGTACCCCATCTTGTGTAGTATCACTGCTGGAACCATGGCACCTGCCTCGGACCCTTCCCTGCTGTCCCCGCAGGAGAGCCAAATTCTGCACCCCAGCTTCAAACCCTAAACCTTGCGGCCTGGCTAATTAGCTGAGCTCTCCAATACCATCCCTCAGTAAACAACTGTTGGATGTTATTCTGGAGTCAAGGAGGCATAGTACTAGAAAATCCTATGCTGAAAAGTGGAAAATACTGTTCCTGGAGCCAAACTCTGAGGATGGGCCTAACAGTGCCCAGCTTACCACATATTTTTCAATAATTAACAGTGATGCCATAACAATTCCCTGGATATTTCTTCCCACAGTATTTACTTCCCTGGACCCCTGTCTAGCAGGACGACTGACGTGATCCCTGGGGTGAATTTCCTATCTCCCAGTCATAAAGGTTCTTTTTCAAGAGGGCCAAGGAGGTGCTCATCTTGACATGTATGGGCAGTCTAGATGGCCAGAAATGGCTGTATGGAGGGATGTCTGACCTGTAGAGTTGATCAGTTGCTGTGGCTTGGTGGGGATGAGCATTTATAGTGCTTGAAAGATTCAGGTTGAAATGCAGTTGATCTTTCACCTATGCAGACTAGTAGAGGATAAATGAAAACTAGATGTCTTTTGGAGGTATTTGAGTCCGGTTATTTGTGAAGGAGACAATGTGGCTAATGATTAGTGTGAGTGTATGAAATGGTTAATTGTAATTACTAACATTGTAACTTGTTTCAAGTCAGGGATGTGCATAAAGTGATTAGCTTGCTTTGGGGAGCAGATTGCATGAAGAGGGCATTTGTGATTCATGAAGGTCATTGCAGCTTGTTTGGTGGAAGAGGGTATCTGCACATGTGCAACAGCTCATACATACATTATACGTTGTGGTTTTCCTTCACTTTTGCAGTCGCACAGAACATGGCTGTCTTGGCATAAGTTAGGTGGTATACTGTATGGGAAAACCCAGTATACTTGACTGTTGCAAAATAACATGGCTGGAACAATCAACAGCAATTTCAGATGCTTTATTATGGCTGTTTTCCAGTTCTTTGACAATTGAGAATTGTACAGTGTAGTTGTAATTTTTAGCACAGGTGATGCAAGAGGATATATATGCATTTGAAACATTTGGCATTCACTTTCATCTCTTTTTCAAGAAAGTCATTTTTTTCAGATCCTACGTATTGCTAGAATCTTTAAATCCATTCTTGACCGCCTTGACAACCCCACACACCATCTCCATTTCTCTACAGAAATTCTTTGCTGCTTGGAAAGTGTTCATCACCAGATACCTTCAGGCTTGCAGTATGTGTAGTGTTTTTGCAGTTAACGGTTCATGATTGTGAATGGGTTAAGTAACTTTTCCGGTCCATGCCTTTTTTCTAATTTTACAGTTGACAACTTTCCACTGCTTCTTTCTTGTCTGGTTTAGGTTAGGCTGAGTTACTTGAGCTTTTTGGAGTTTAGATTACCTGTAGTTTGCATGGATAAGGACAAGAAGCCAGTCTTCAGGCTTCAGTAGATGTGGCATATGTAATCTCAAAATCCAGCCCATTGGGGGAGGGGGTGATGACAACCATTAATCCTGGTGTTTGGGAGGGTGGAATGCCTGGATTCCTCTACATACATTTGTCAAATCTGTACTGTACTATTTAAGGGGTAGAAAAAATCCCTTATTTTGAAGGGAGAACTAGTTAAATATCCCCCCCCCCCAAACGCAGGAGATGAATCCAGGACTCCTCTGAAGATTTGTATTCTAAGTAGCCTGTTTGTCTTTTCTCCTGAGGAAGTGACTGCAAGGATTAATTTCCATGTTAGTCTTCTCCAGGAGTTTTTCAGGTAGAGCTATCTTGTCTCTGCACCACTGCGAATGTAAACATTCTCTTCAGAACATGTGGTCCAATGTGTTATTTTTTCCCACGCTAGCTTTCCATAACAATCTCTTTCTGTACGCTGATATTTTTTCTGATTTCTTGCATGCGACTTGTGAGTTTTGGTATTGTGAACTGGGTGATTTTTGTTTTGTTCCCTGCCCACTCTAAGGCCATGGGTTTTAGGTGTGTGGTGTGGGCATATTTCGTCCCCAAGACACTAGCAAGAAATGCAATTACTGCCTCTGGCCTCAGCACCTCATTACCATTAGTCAGGTGTGTTCCACCTTCAGGGTCACTGGAGCTGGCTGACCACCAGGCCATAGTTGTAGTAACACATTTACTCTTATCTACTTCAGCTTCTGATTCAGTTCCTTCATTGCTGCCTTCTAAACATGGTGAAAAGTGGGGAAGAGAGACTGACACCAGCACTAAAAATGAAAGATGAGGGAAAAGCTGACTGAAAGCCCTGTCCTTTATGTTCCATCTGTTTCCTTTCCCCCCACCAGGCCATTTCTTGGCTCTGGTGCCTCTGGCTGAGGCAATGTCCATATTGCCTGTGAGCTAGTGTTGACCACCTTCATTGTCTTTGGATCAGCGTACCTCCCCAGAGCTGCGACGAGAGGATAGGGCTGAGGTTTGGATTTGTCCTGATTTCAGATCAGTCTCTGCCCTTCTGTGCTGCTGCCTAGGCTTTGGGGTGGTGTTTCTACACTGGATCTGACCTGGTCAGTGACTGGCATGTGACATTCACTTGGATTTTGATTCAGAGGCGTCTAGCTAGCTTATCTGGTTTTAGTATCTGCATTTGACAGTATAAAGATTTTCTGCATTAGGGAGAGATTTAAGTCTCATCAGCCCAGGTCTCATGAGTTTGTCTTCGGACAGCTTGTGCCACTGAATCCTGAATAGCCCCAGCTTACGGTCTCCCCTGTTACTTTTCTCACCCTCCTCAAACTCCCAAGTCCTGCATGAGAAAGCACCATCATTCTTATAGGAATCTTACGAAGGACTTTGAACTCGATGGAGAGGGATCTCCTGAATCTGTCCAGAGGATGCCTCTTGGTGTTTTTTGGCACTTAGGAGGATGGGGGGTTGAATTTGCATAAGCCCCTCTCCAGAGGAGTCTGTCTTAAGACCTTTAGCATATTTCCATCCACTTCCTGGGTCATTCATCCCCAAATGCCATTGTACACCTGGTATCCAGAGAACTTGGAGAGAACCAAATGTTTGCTGTACACTTCTTTCCTCTTGCCTTCTTCAGGTGTCAAATCTTCCCAGTTGTCTTCTGTTTTTTTGCACATGTATCCATACATCAAATTCTAGTTCCTTTGACCTTTTCTGCTGTGTCCTCATTTCATCTCCCTCCCAGTGTGCGACTTACCTCCTCTCCCATTAACTTCATTTCCATCACTTCTAGTTTCCTCATCTGCTCCGCCTTTATTGCCAAAGTTTCTGCACCATACAGTACTGGTTGCACCACTGTTTTGTACACCTTACTTTGAGTTTCTTTGCTTTTTCTCTGTTATATACTACCCCGACACTGCCAGTTGGCTGCTTCCCCTCTGATTCTAGCTTTGACTTTTGTTATTTAGACATCTCCTAAACCACCCCTCCCAGATACTTGAAGCAGTTAACCTTTTCTGTTTTCCCTTCTATATCATTTCTCAGATTTTGTGCTACATCCTGATCTAAATCCAAACTGCTCATTCTCCATTTCTCTTCTACTCTGCATATTCATATGTCTGCTACTCCATGCAGAACATTCATGAAGTGTGATAGGGGCTTGATGCCTTTCTAGTGCCCACAATTGTGAATGCCTCCTTTGATCTTCGTTTTTCACTGTTGCAGTCATTACATTTGGGTAATCTGCTGGCAGGGTGCCCTCAGTCAGCCTGAATAACAGTCTTGGGTCCTGTGTCGGTTGCTGTCTCCTCTTCCATGACGTCAGGTCGTCAGGGGTATAAAACATGCAGCCGATGCCTTTTTAATCGGTCTTTCTTGCCGCGCAGTGCCCGAAGCAGTTCAAGTGCCGGTCGGCCAACTCCTGAAACTTTCATTTTTGAGCTTCAGAACAGAAGTCTTCAAACTAAAGCAAAGTACCCTGTTGGGGGAAACGTTTTCTTGCTCCTTACCGATGTCAGTAAAAGTTAATTGTATTACTTGTGGGATGCATATACCTCAAGGATTCTCATTTGCACTGTATTCTTTGCCTAGGCCCTGACCACAATGTGCCTTGCTGCCAATTTTGTGCTAAATTTAACCAACACACTAAGCGTCTGCATATTTTTGCTTCTAAATAATTTGGTTCAAGATTTAACTATCCTGAATTGTCATCTGTTAGCAATCAGACTACCGGAATTCACAAGAAACACACAGAAAAAGTCTGTCTAGGTACAAAACAGACAAGCTTCTCCTAAGCCACTCGCAGGTACTCAGTGAGGTGCTTTCGGGGCCCCTGATGCCTGCAACTTTTGAGTTGCAGGCCTCTACCAAGACCCATTCAGAGTCTGGTATGCTGCGATGTTCTTCAAGTATTGAACCCGTGGATGTCTCTCCCTTGGATGGGTCTGGAGTTGCTGAGCAGGCACCGGCTTCTGAAGGTGTTTTCAGACCTAAAGATTTGTATATTAAACCGATGCCATCAAAAATAAGGCCAAAACCAACTTCTATGTTTTAAAAACCGATGCATGAGCCATGTGGACGCGTGGATGGGAAATGGCAAATTTACCCCTGGGATCTCTCCTGTGTTCCTGCTAGACAGAGGCACAGTAAACTAATCTTAAAAGGGTACCTTCTGTGACCTACTTTACAGAGGCACAGTAGGCTAATCTAATAGGGAGGCGGAAGCCAAATTACACTCTGGCTAGGCTTATAAATGCCCTAGGGCAGATAGCCTAGTATCTACCTATGAACCTATGTGCTCAGGCCCCTATGCCTAAAAAAAACAAATGATCAAAATGGCTGCGGATTTAATTACCTTGATCAGGGGTTCCCAACCCCCTCCTACTAAGAGGCCTATGCAAGGCACTGATGATGAATCTTCGGATCAGGTTAGGCCTAGGCAAGGCACTGATTATGAAACTTCAGATCAGGTTTCCATTTCTTCTGATTCCTCTTCTGATCAGGAGTTTTCTATTCCCCCTTATGAGGACTCTGATGCAGAAGAATCCATCCCTTCCGCTTATCCTCCTGAGGATTTTTCTTTTTGAGTGACTTTGCATACCTTAAGTGAACATTTTCATTGGGAGAGTCAGGATTTTTCAGAATCCAAAAAGAGGCTTAGGGATTTTCTTCCTCAGCATAGGCCTTTGGCTATACTTCCTGTTTTAGACATTGTTATGATGTTTTCTCAGAATCCAGCATGGCTCATGATTCCCTGCCTCAGGCTCCTAGTAAGCCAGACAGATATTACAGGGTTCCTGACTCCCACAAGCTTCTTTTCAAAAATCCTATTGCTGATCCTGAAACAATTTCTTAGGGTTCCAAGAGTGTTAAGGCTTCTACTGCTAAAAATCCTACCCCTTCTGATAGAATCCAGGGCGCTGGATAGATGGGGTAAGATGGTTTATACGTCTGCAACCCTGGCAATCAGGGCTTTAAACTGTCAGTTTCATATGCTTAAAATATAAACAGCATGTCATGGGCTTAACTGGAACAGAAAATGTTGATTTCTGATTGTGTGGAAAATAGTTACAGGATTTATTGTGTTCAGCTGAACAAGTCAGAAAGCATATTTTGCAGTGTGGTTTTGATTCTTTGGAGGCCTCTTGCAGGGCCGCCGTAAATGGATCTGTGATAAGGAGGCATGCTTGGCTCAAGAAGCAAAATCTGCCTGATCATGTTAAAGCTAAATTGTTGGATGCTCCTTTACAGCAGGACAGTTTGGTAATAAGGCTGAAGTTTTGAAAAAGAGGGAAGACTGCTAAATCTATGCAAACTGTAAGATTTCTTGCAAGTGCAGCCACCCAGGTTCAGTTGGCACTGGCCTACTAAGAATTGGTCCTTTCCAGTACCCAACAGAGCCGCTCAGGTCAAACCCAGACACACCAAAGGCTCCAGGTTTCAGTCACAAGGATCTTACAGGGCAAAACAATGGGGTGCCTCCACCTCCAAATCAGGAAGTAGCAAAACACCCTACGGTAAACAGTCTCAATGACTTTCCTCTGCCATTTCCAAGCACTTATCTTTTGGCAGCCCCTTTGGGGGGAAAACTAGCACTTAATGCTCAAAATTGGCATCTAATTACCCATTTTTAAATGGGTCTTTAATATAGTATCCCAGGGAAACCTATTTCATTTTCACACGTTGCCAATTCCAAACTGATGTCCAGATCTGCCTCCAAATCAGTGGGCAGAGGCCCATAAACAAGTCCTGTCGCTCATGGATATGGGGGGCTATTCATCCAGTACCAGAAAAGGAAAGAACAGGGTTTTTATTCAAGACTTTTCCTGGTACCCAGAAAAGACAAATCATGGCTTCCAATTCTGGACTTAACCATTATAAATACTTTCCTGGACATTCTAAAATTCAAGATGCTGTCTCTACAACAGCTACTGCCTATGCTAGGAAAGAATGCCTGGTTGGTAACTCTAGACTTAAGAGGCTTACCTGCATATCCCAATCAGGGAATCTTGCAGAAGATACCTCCGCTTCAAAGCAGGTTATTTGCATTGCCAGTTCCCTGCACTGCCCTTTGGCTTATCTACTGCGCCCAGGGTCTTCACAAAGTGCCCGGCACCAGTGACTGCATTTTGCAGACAAAGAAACATTCAAATTTATTCTTATCTGGTCAATTGTCTAATTCAGGCAGAGGACAAGGACACTCTTATACAACATTTGGCATTTGTAAAAAGGCTTGTAACATGACTAGGGCACACCATAAATGAAAAATCACAACTGGTACCCTCTCAAATATTTACATTCCTTAGTGCAAGCTTGAATACCACTGCCCAGATGGCTTACCTCACGCCAGACAAGCCAATTCAATTGAAAACATACTTCAAACAAGTGGCCACAAAAACCCAGCTATCTGCAAGACAAATTCTGCATGCTTTGGGGTTCATGGCATCCTGCATTCTACTAATTCCATATGCAAGACTGCTTACGAGGAAACTTCAATGGTACCTAAAAAGCTTATGGAGTCAACATTGTCACAGCCTGGAAACAGTTCCTTTCATTCCTTGCCTGCAGCAGGAGTTCTTTTGGTGGGCAGAGGCCTGTCACCAAAACAAGGGACTGTCATTCATTCTACCCCCTGCCACCCAAACCCTGACTACAGACTCAGACTATGCTTGGGGAGCCCATCTGGCAGGGAGATGCATTCATAGCGAATGGAGCCCAAATAAAATGCACCTACATATCAACCAGAAAGAAATGCTGGCTGTACAGAATGGTCTGACAGCCGTCAAGGATTTCCTTCATCCAGGACAACTACTGATAAAGATGGACAACACCACAGTTAGTGGTACATAAGCAGGGGGGTACCCACTCCTATCCTATTTGCAGACCAGCCATGGCCTTGTGGAACACAACCTTGACTTACCAAATACATCTACAAGCTCAATTCCTGCCAGGAAAGCAAAATACTCTGGCAGACGACCCAAGCAGAAATCTTATGGACCTGCACGAATGGAAACTGGATCCACAAATCTTCAGCATGTTGACATGAAAATGGGGGAGCCCAGATGGATCTCTTTGCCTCTTTCCCCAAAACTATCAGACAAATTCTGCACACAAATTAATCACAAAAAAGCTTGGAAAGTGGATGCTCTATCCTTCAGCTGGAAAAACCTATCCATCTATGCTTTCACCCTCTGCTCTCCAAGATTTTGCTAGGTCAGACAGGAAAAAACAAAAATGATTCTAATTGCTCCAGACTGGCCTCACCAACACTGGTACCCGCTTCTAAGGAATGTTTCACCTTCCTCCGTGGTACCTGCCTCAGACATCGCATCTATTGTCTCAGCAGAACTGTCAAATTCTGCACTCCGCTCCAAACTCTGAATCTTGCAGCATGGCTAATCAACTAATTTCACCAATCACATCTCTCAGTAATCCTGTGATGGATGTCATTTTGGAGGCTAGAAGGCCTAGTACTAGAAAATCTTATGCTGATAAATGGACGAGATTCTGTGCCTGGAATCGGGTGCAAGGAATAAACACAGCAATGCCCAATATTCCTCAGTCTGCAGTATTTAATGGAGATGCTTCACAAGGGCCTGTTTTTTCCTTCTGTAAAAACCCATGCCTCTGTCATCTCTGCTCATTACAGTACAGAGCCTCCTCTCTTTTCTCATCCCCTGCTAAAGCAGTACCTCAGAGGGGCCAAAAATTTGACACCACCTAGGAGAGCACAGACTCCTGCATGCGACCTCAAGTTTGTGCTGGAAAAACTCAGCCTACCTCCTTTTGAACTAGCTGCTAGAGCAGACATAAAATTTCTTTCTTGGAAGACTGTCTTTCTTTTAGCAGTCACTTCAGCTAGAAGGATTTCAGAACTACAGGCTCTCATGGCAGTGGAGCCTTTCATTATCTTTTATCTGGATAGGGTGGCACTGAGGACCAATTCTTTTATGCCTAAGGTTGGTATCCAGTGTGGCTCTTAACCAGACAATTCATCTGCCAACTTTATTCTTAAATCCGGAGAACAAAGGAGTGGATTCTGCATTCATTGGATGTACACAGACGACTAAGATTCTACTTAAACAGGACAAAATCTCAAAATGGAGCAGCTACTGGTGGCATTTGCTGCAGAGGGGAAGGCCATCTCAAAGCAGACTATTTCAAAATGGATAAGCCATTCTTTTAGTTTCTTCTGCATGCACCATGGTAAACCTGTCCCCAAGGGGATCAGAACCCATTCTACCAGGGCTGCATCTACTTCTGCAGCTTTTCTCAGAGGGGTTCCTACCAGAGACATTCTAGAAGCTACTTGGAGCTCAGTTCATATGTTCACAAAACATTACTATTTACCTCTCTTCTAAATCCTGGACAGGCTTTGCCACTGCTGTCCTGCTGGGCCTTATAGCTGCTCCTAATGCTGTATAATTAAATCCTCCCATCCATATCTTTGGAATTCTACCCAGATGTAATGACCAGCAGTGAAACACGAAGAACATAGTACTGTTGTGTACACTTACAATAAATGTAGATGTTGGAGTGTATTCACTGTTGCAGTCTGGGTTACCCACCCACCAGCCCCCTTTCTTCTCTGTTATTATACCTCTTCTTTCCTTTGCTATGCTCAAAAGCCTTCTTGGTGTATTTGCTTTTAGTTGGAGGTAAATTTGTGTTTGCACTGTAGTGGCGGAACAGGTAGCTTACATCCTTCTAAGTTGGGAACTGCTGATTGAGGGCTTGGTGTCTGTTCTAAAAGTGTATTAATTCTGGTTTAAGCACTTGGGCTTCAGGCCAGTTTTACATTGAGGGTTCGTGGTCTGCACTCTTGTGGGAGAAGAGGCTGGACTCTGCCCTTCTGAGCTGGGAATTTCTGGTTAAAGGCTTATAGTGCCTGCATATTTGAACTGCTTCTTACTGAAATTGGTACACCTTGTTTGCTGTAGCAAGACTTGATCCAGGCCTGCTGAATCTAGCTTTGTATAACTTGAGCACTAATCCAGGCATTCTTTAAAGTATTCAATTATATTTATTACTGCTTGGTAGTAACTTGATTAAAGTGTAGCTATCCTAAGTCTTTTGGATTAAACACTTGGGCTTCAGACTAGTTGTTTTACATTAGGAAGGTTTGTGGCCTGCACTGTGGTGGCAGGACAGGTAGCCTACATCATTCTATGTTGGGAACTGCTGATTGAGGACTCGGTGTCTGTTATTCTAAAAGTGTATAAGTTCTGGTTTAAGCACTTGGGCTTCTGGCCAGTTATTTTACATTAAGAAGGTTCGTGGTCTGCACAATTGTGGGAGGAGAGACTGGACTCTACCCTTCTGAGCTGGGAATTTCTGGTTAAAGGCGTATAGTGCCTGCGTATTTGAACTGTTTCTTACTGAAATTGGTACACCTTGCTTGCTGTAGCATAGACTAGATCCAAGCCTGCTGAATCTAGCTTTGTTTGTATGCTTGTTTGCTTATTTCCCTGAAACGCCAATTCCACCTAAAACGTGGCTTTTCAGCGCTTCTGTGGATCCCTAGTGATATCTGCATTGCTCACTGTACTTGTTTCACTTGAGTTATTTTTCGTTTTTGCATTTAAGTTACCTGTAACACAGTCGCAGGCTACACACAAGTGTGCTAGCCTCCTCTGTGTATTTAAAGTAATTTAAGCTCTGCATTTGTTTCTGGGGGAAAAAAAACACAAATTCCTTGTTTTCCCGCCTTTCTGAACTAGTCTAGTCCAGTTTTCAGGCTTTGCTGAATCCAGGACTATGGTAAAGGTTCCTCTGCTGCCCATACATACTTGGATAGTTAGGTGGCTTTCTTCACTGAGAGCGAACTCTGATCTCCCTGGTATAAAAAACGCTTAGCACGGTTTTGCACACTGCACAGCGCTGTTTAGCTGCGGTTAAACTATTCCAGGCTCCACGAAGTCTGCACTTCAGTTTTTCACTTGAAACACTTCAACCCAGCACTAGAAATAAGGCAATTTAAGACTGGCACTTACTAAAACTAGCACTAGCTTACAGCTTGCACTTCATCCCTATACTCAGGAAGTATAAGGCTCTTCACTCATCCAATCAGCAATACAGTCCTAGTCATCTATTCAGGCATGTTCAAGGGTCAGCTTCAGGTGTGCTCTCCGGTCCAGCTGGTGAATCTGGGCACCCTGAGGCAATGTTACAATTGCCTCATGTACACAGACACAACCCTCTCCTCCTCCCAACCAACACAAACATATGTGAGAGATGCAGCTACACAGCCAAACTGGAGGCTAAGCTCTCTCAACCCACGACTGGATCAACCAGTCACAAGGAGAAGGGCAACACTAGCACCACATCACCAGACTCGCATAGACCAGCCATAGCTGCACCAGAAAACTGTCAGAAACGCGCAAACACATACTCGGAGGCTCTAAATAAGAACCTGCCTAAACAACAGAGACCTAAGCAAACACCCAAGCAACCCAGAAACCAAGTAACATATACGGCACAACGTCAGTGTGCCAAACAAAAACAGCCCCTAAGGCTAAACACACCTAACACAAGTAATCGGTGATTCTATCATCAGGCACACAGACGTCCCACTCACTAGACTGAACAAGAAGGTTACCGTAAGCTGCCTGTCTGGTACTAGAATTCGCCACATAACACATGCACTCGGGTCACTCCACAACCAGTACAAATATGACTGTCATTGTACATGTTGGCGTAAATGACCCAAGACGTACCTCCCTGGACTACATGAAGAGACATGGAGGAGCTCTCTGACCATGTAGCCCAGGCTGGTATGACTGAGTAACATCCTGCCCTCACCCAAAATGATGCCAGCATACGAAGAAAAAATGATCAGTTTCAACAATTGGTTAAACTACTGGTGTCATTCAAAGGGGATCCAGTGCTTGTCAGCCTGGGATGACTACCTTGACAAGCCACGTTGCTTGGCTAGAGACTGCTTGCACCTGTCGCCCCTGGGCTTTCGAATACTGGCCAAGACTCTTGCCGCCCCAATACTGCTTTTTTTAGGCAAGGCTCAAAAGACAAACCTGCCTTCATAAACAACAATAATAAACAAAAACTGAGGGTAATGCTGCTCAGCGTCAGAAGTCTAAACCTCAAAATGCACACTACCAGGCTATAACTCCTACCATACCTTTAGGTCCCAAAACCAGGACCGGAACAAAAAAGGAGGGGGTGTGTCCATATTCATCAAGAACACCCACACCTCCAGGCTAGTAGCACAGCACGTGGAATCTGAGACCATCCAAGTGCAATTTACAGCGAGTAAATTGACCAATTTATAGCTTGCTATAGATCTCCCACCTTGTCTCAGGACCCTCACGCAGCATTCCTGAGAACATTAGAAAGTATGAAGATTCTACCCAACACCATGCTACTGGGTGACTTCAGCTATCCAAACATTGACTGGGAAAACTACTCCAGCTCAAATGCCCTAGCCCAATGCTTTCTTGAGTTTATAAACTCAAATGCCCTTGAACAGCTGGTCACCACTCCCACAAGAGGTGACAACATACTGGACCTGGTCATCACCAACATGGGGAACCTATGTTCCACACCTGAGGTAAACTAGTCATTGGTAAGATCAGATCACAAACTAATCACACTGGAAAAAAATCCTGCTTTTGTTATTTAGACATCTCCTAAACCACCCCTCCCAGATACTTGAAGCAGTTAACCTTTTCTGTTTTCCCTTCTATATCATTTCTCATATTTTGTGCTACATCCTGATCTAAATCCAAACTGCTCATTCTCCATTTCTCTTCTACTCTGCATATTCATATGTCTGCTACTCCATGCAGAACATTCATGAAGTGTGATAGGGGCTTGATGCCTTTCTAGTGCCCACAATTGTGAATGCCTCCTTTGATCTTCGTTTTTCACTGTTGCAGTCATTACATTTGGGTAATCTGCTGGCAGGGTGCCCTCAGTCAGCCTGAATAACAGTCTTGGGTCCTGTGTCGGTTGCTGTCTCCTCTTCCATGACGTCAGGTCGTCAGGGGTATAAAACATGCAGCCGATGCCTTTTTAATCGGTCTTTCTTGCCGCGCAGTGCCCGAAGCAGTTCACAAGTGCCGGTCGGCCGACTCCTGAAATTTTCATTTTTGAGCTTCAGAACAGAAGTCTTCAAACTAAAGCAAAGTACCCTGTTGGGGGAAACGTTTTCTTGCTCCTTACCGATGTCAGTAAAAGTTAATTGTATTACTTGTGGGATGCATATACCTCAAGGATTCTCATTTGCACTGTATTCTTTGCCTAGGCCCTGACCACAACGTGCCTTGCTGCCAATTTTGTGCTAAATTTAACCAACACACTAAGCGTCTGCATATTTTTGCTAATAAATAATTTGGTTCAAGATTTAACTATCCTGAATTGTCATCTGTTAGCAATCAGACTACCGGAATTCACAAGAAACGCACAGAAAGTCTGTCTAGGTACAAAACAGACAAGCTTCTCCTTAGCCACTCGCAGGTACTCGGTGAGGTGCTTTCGGGGCCCCTGATGCCTGCAACTTTTGAGTTGCAAGCCTCTACCAAGACCATTCAGAGTCTGGTATGCTGCGATGTTCTTCAAGTATTGAACCCGTGGATGTCTCTCCCTTGGATGGGTCTGGAGTTGCTGAGCAGGCACCGGCTTCTGAAGGTGTTTTCAGACCTAAAGATTTGTATATTAAACCGATGCCATCAAAAATAAGGCCAAAACCAACTTCTATGTTTTAAAAACCGATGCATGAGCCATGTGGACGCGTGGATGGGAAATGGCAAATTTACCCCTGGGATCTCTCCTGTGTTCCTGCTAGACAGAGGCACAGTAAACTAATCTTAAAAGGGTACCTTCTGTGACCTACTTTACAGAGGCACAGTAGGCTAATCTAATAGGGAGGCGGAAGCCAAATTGCACTCTGGCTAGGCTTATAAATGCCCTAGGGCAGATAGCCTAGTATCTACCTATGAACCTATGTGCTCAGGCCCCTATGCCTAAAAAAAAAAACAAATGATCAAAATGGCTGCGGATTTAATTACCTTGATCAGGGGTTCCCAACCCCCTCCTGCTAAGAGGCCTATGCAAGGCACTGATGATGAATCTTCAGATCAGGTTAGGCCTAGGCAAGGCACTGATTATGAAACTTCAGATCAGGTTTCCATTTCTTCTGATTCCTCTTCTGATCAGGAGTTTTCTATTCCCCCTTATGAGGACTCTGATGCAGAAGAATCCATCCCTTCCGCTTATCCTCCTGAGGATTTTTCTTTTGGACTTTGCATACCTTAAGGAACATTTTTATTGGGGAGAGTCAGGATTTTCAGAATCCAAAAGAGGCTTCTAGGATTTTCTTCTCCTTTCCTCAGCTTAGGGCCTTTACCATACCCTTGCCTTAGACATTGTTGATGATGTCTGCAGTCAGCATGGTCTCTGATTCCTTGCCTCACCCTAGTAAGCCAGACCGATATTACTCCTGACTTCACAAGTTTTTCAAAATCCTACTGCCGACCCTTCTTCTGAAACACTTGTGGTCCATGCTTACCGTTGGGGAAATCCTACTCTTCTTTATAGATTTCTGACATGGGGATAGCAGTTTATATGTCTGCAAACTCACCATGGGCTTTAAACTGTCAATTTACATATATATTAAATATCGACAGTATAGTCATATCTTTACTAAACAGAAAATGATGTTGATTTCTCGATTGTGTGGAAAATAGAGTTACAGGATTTCACGAATTTAGCTTGAACAAGTTGGAAAGCATACTTTGCAATGTGGCTTTACCTTTTGGAGGTTTCTTTAAGTGGGGCCGTGAATCTCGATCTAGATAAGAAGGCATGCTTGTCTCAAGGAGCAAAATCTGCCTGATCATGTTAAAGCTAAATTGTTGGATGCTCCTTTACAGCAGGACAGTCTGTTTGGTAATAAGGCTGAAGTTTTGAAAAAGAGGGAAGACTGCTAAATCTATGCTAACTGTAAGATTTCTTGCAAGTGCAGCCACCCAGGTTCAGTAGGCACTGGCCTACTAAGAATTGGTCCTTTCCAGTACCCAACAGAGCCGCTCAGGTCAAACCCAGACACTCCAAAGGCTCCAGGTTTCAGTCACAAGGATCTTACAGGGCAAAACAATGGGGTGCCTCCACCTCCAAATTAGGAAGTAGCAAAACACCCTACGGTAAACAGTCTCAATGACTTTCCTCTGCCATTTCCAAGCACTTATCTTTTGGCAGCCCCTTTGGGGGGAAAACTAGCACTTCATGCTCAAAATTGGCATCTAATTACCCAGGACAAGTGGGTCTTAAATATAGTATCCCAGGGATACAGATTTCATTTCCACACGTTGCCAACTCCAAGCGGATGGCCAGATCCGTCTCCAAATCAGTGGGCAGAGGCCCAGAAACAAGTCGTGTCCCTCATGGATATGGGGGCTATTCAACCAGTACCAGAAAAGGAAAAAGGACAAGGCTTTTATTCAAGACTTTTCCTGGTACCCAGAAAAAGACAAATCATGGCATCCAATTATGGACTTATCCATTCTAAATACTTTCCTGGACATTCCAAAATTCAAGATGCTGATTCTACAACACCTACTGCCTATGCTAGGCAAGAATGCCTGGTTGGTAACTCTAGACGTAAGAGGCTTACCTGCATATCCCAATCAGAATCTTGCAGAAGATACTTCCACTTCAGAGCAGGCTGTTTGCATTTCCAGTTCTCTGCACTGCCCTTTGGCTTATCTACTCTGCCAGGGTCTTCACAAAGTGCCTGGCACCAGTGATTGCATTTTGCAGACAAAGAAACATTCAAATTTATCCTTATCTGGACGATTGTCTAATTCAGGCAGAGGACAAGGACACTCTTCTTCAACATCTGGCATTTGTAAAAAGGCTTCTAACATGCCTAGGGTGCACCATAAATGAAAATCACAACTGGTACCCTCTCAATTACATTCCTGGGTGCAAGCTTGAATACAACTGCCCAGATGGCTTACCTCACGCCAGACAAACAAATTCAATTGATAACATACTTCAAACAAGTGGCCACAAAAACCCAGCTATCTGCCAGACAAATTCTGCAGGCTTTGGGGTTCATGGCATCCTGCATTCTACTAATTCCATATGCAAGACTGCATATGAGGAAACTTCAATGGTACCTAAAAAGCTTATGGAGTCAACATTGTCACAGCCTGGAAACAATGATTCCTCTCATTCCTTGCCTGCAACAGGAGTTCCTATGATGGGCAGAGGTCTGTCACCAAAACAAGGGACTGTCATTCATTCCACCCCCTGCCGCCCAATCCCTGACTACAGACGCATCAGATTATGCTTGGGGGGCCCATCTGGCAGGGAGATGCATTCAGGGCAAATGGAGCCCAGATCAAATGCACCTACATATCAACCAGAAAGAAATGCTAGCTGTACAGAATGCTGTGACAGCCTTCAAGGACTTCCTTCATCCAGGGTAACTACTGATAGACGGACAACACCACAGTTATGTGGTACATAAACAAGCAGGGGGTGCCCACTCCTACCCCCTCTGCAGACTAGCCATGGCCTTGTGGAACACAGCCTTGACTTACCAAATACATCTGCAAGCTCAATTCCTGCCAGGAAAGCAAAATACTCTTGCAGACTAGCTAAGCAGAAACCTTATGGACCCACACGAATGGAAACTGGGCCCACAAATCTTCAGCATGTTGTCACGAAAATGGGGGAGCCCTGACATACATCTTTTTGCCTCTCCCCAAAACTATCAGTTGGAGAAATTCTGCACAAGAATTAATCACAAAAAAGCTTGGAAAGTGGATGTTCTGTCCTTCAGCTGGAAAAACCTATCAGTCTGTGCCTTTCCCCTTCTGCATCTGCTCTCCAAGGTTTTGCTAAAAGTCAGACAGGAAAACCCAAAATGATTACTCCAGACTGGCCTTGCCAACACTGGTACCCGCTTCTAGGGAATGTGTCCCACCTTCCTCCGTGGTACCTGCCTTGGACTCCTCTACTGTCTCAGCAGAACTATCAAATTCTGCACACTCTGCTCCAAACTCTGAATCTTGCAGCATGGCTAATAAACTGATTTCACCAGTCACATCTGTCAGTAAACCTGTGATGGATGTCATTTTGGAGGCTAGAAGGTCTAGTACTAGAAAATCTTATGCTGATAAATGGAAAAGATTCTGTGCCTGGAACCAAGCACAAGGAATAAACACAGCAATGCCCAATATTCCTCAGATTCTGCAATATTTAACTGAGATGCTTCACAAGGGCTTATCTTCTTCTTCTATAAAAATCCATGCCTCTGCTATCTGGGCTCATTACAACACAGAGCCTCCTCTTTTCTCATCCCTGCTAAAGCAGTACCTCAGAGGGGCCAAAATTTAAGACCACCAGGAGAGCACCAACTCCTGCATGGGACCTCAATTTGTGCTGGAAAAACTCACCTACCTCCTTTTGAACCAGCTGCTACTGCAGACATAAAATTTCTTTCTTGGAGACAGCTTTCTTTTAGCAGTCACTTCAGCTAGAAGGATTTCAGAACTACAGGCTCTCATGGCAGTGGAGCCTTTCATTATCTTTTACCGGACAGGGTGGCACTCAGGACCAATCCATCCTTTTTATGCCTAAGGTGGTATCCAGTGTGGCTCTTAATCAGACCATTCATCTGCCAACTTTTTCCCAAATCCACAGAACAAGGGTGGATTCTGCATTCATTGGATGTACACAGACTAAGATTCTACTTAAACAGGACAAAATCTCTAAAAATCTGAGCAACTACTGGTGGCATTTGCTGCAGAGGGAAGGCTATTTCAAAGCAGACTATTTCAAAATGGATAAGCCATTGTATTTAGTTTCTGCTACATGCACCATGGTAAACCTGTCCCCAAGGGATCAGATCCCATTCCACCAGGGCTGCATCTACTTCTGCAGCAGCTTTCTCAGAGGGTTCCTACCAGAGACATTCTAGAAGCTACTTGGAGCTCAGTTCATATGTTCACAAAACATTACTATTTACCTCTCTTCTAAATCCTGGACAGGCTTTGCCACTGCTGTCCTGCAGGGCTTTATAGCTGCTCCTAATGCTGTATAATTCCATCCTCCCATCCATAGCTTTGGGAATTCTACCCAAAAGTAATGACTGCAACAGTGAAACACGAGGAACATAGTACAGTTGTGTACACTTACCATAAATGTAGATGTTGGAGTGTATTCACTGTTGCAGTCTGGGTTACCCACCAGCCCTTTCTTCTCTATACCTCTCTTTCCTTCACTATGCTCAAAAGCCTTTTGGTGTATTTGCTTTTAGTTGGAGGTAAATTTGTGTTTTGTAGTATATATATATATATATATATATATATACTGCTGATTGATATGTCTGTTCTATAAAATGTGTAATTCTGGTTTAAGCACTTGGGCTTCAGGCCATTTATGATTAATGGTCTGCATCTTGTGGGAGAAGAGGCTGGACCTGCCCTTCTGAGCTGGGAATTTCTGGTTAAGGCTTATAGTGCCTGCATATTTGAACTGCTTCTTACTGAAAGGTACACCTTGTTTTGCTGTAGCAAATCCAGGCCTGCTGAATCTAGCTTTGTATACAGAGCACTAATCCAGGCATTCTTTAAAGTATTCAATTATATTTATTACTGCTTGGTAGTAACTTGATTAAAAGTGTGCTATCCTAAGTCTTTGGATTAAACACTTGGGCTTCAGACTGTTGTTTTACATTAGGAATTTGTGGCCTGCACTGTGGTACAGGTATCTACATCATTCTATGTTGGGAACTGCTGATTGGACTCTGTCTGTTATTCTAAAGTGTATAAGTTCTGGTTTAAGCACTTCTTCTCCAGTTATTTTACATTAAGAAGGTTAAGTGGTCTGCACTCTTGTGTGGGAACTATCTATTCTGAGCTGAGGAATTTCTGGTTAAAGGCTTATAGTGCCTGATTTGAACTTTTTTCTATAGAAATTGGGTAGATGTAGCATAGACTAGATAAGTGCTGAATCTGTTTGTTTATGCTTGTGTAAGACAAAATCCATGTCTACTGACTTTAATTTCTATGTACATTTTCTTTCAACCTTTCATCTCTTTATTCTTTAACATAAAGGTTGTTTCTGTCTAAACAGTTTATTTTCCTTTATATTTAATTATTTTTAAAAATTTCTTTTCCTGTTGTTTCTTGATTTATTCTTCAGTACTTAAATCATTTTTTCATTATATATTTCTTTGCATTCCTTCATCTATGTTTTAATCTTTAATCTTTTATTTCCTCATATTTCATCTTTCTTTTATATTTCTATTTCTTCCTTTCCTTCTTTCTTCCTTTTTTGTCTGTCTTTTTTTCTTATTCCTTTGTGCAGTGACATACAGTCTGTGTTTGTTGGTATGTTTGGGTGTTTGTGTCTCCTTGGCTGGGTTGTCTTTTTTCCTTTGTTTAAGTCATTTATGCTTTTTGTGTTTCTTGCTCCAATTCTAGACACCTTGGGTTCCAGCAGCTTGGCTTTGTTTTTTGTGGGTTCTTGTTTGCCTATTTTCAGGATCTATAGGATCCTACATAGACTTGCCTTCCTATTGGCTGTACCTAGTCTGTGGATCTTTATCTTAGGTTTGATATTGGCACCTTCCTGGCTTTCTCTTTGCATGGCCTGTTTCTTCTCTGCAGATTTCTGTGTAGGCTTGGCTTTTTGGATTTTCCATTTTTCCACTCTTTGTTTTTTTTTGTGTTGCTAGTCCTTTTAGTCTTTATTTTCTAGTTGTGTTGTGTCTAGTACAGAAATTTTCTTACTGTGTGGAATAGTTTCTGTTTGTGCCTTGCTTTTTAGCCTTTGACAGTGCCTCCTTTTAAAGTGTCTTTAGGAAGTTTTCCTGGTTTTGTATTGGCTGTCTGGGTGTTCCTTTTTCTTCTGCGGTTCTTTTGTTCTGCTGCTTCTGGGGGCTCTGTCTTTTGTTTTTTTTTCCTGTTTTCCTCTTTTTTGTTTTTCTTTGTTTTTTTGTGATATTTTTGGAGTTTAGGTTGTATTGTGTGATATTTATTGGTTGGGGAGGTGTTTTTATAGGTTTTTTATTTTTTTATTTGAGGTTTTTTTTTTGATTTGTTTGGTTTTTAGATTTTGTGCAGCTTTTGGTTATTTTTGTATTAGGGTTTTGTTTTGAGTTAGGAAAGAAAAAATTTTTTTTTATAAGCCTCATTTTTTTTTTCAAAAAAAAATAAAAAAAAAAAAAAAAAAATATGCCTAAATTAAAGCATTAAAAAAAAATTTTTTTAAAAAAAAAACCCTTTCCCCAAACTTTCTGTAAAAAAAAACCTTTTTTTTCTCAATAGCTCTTTCCTTTCTTTCAAAAAAAAAAGCTTCTTCTTTTTTCCTCAAAAGTTTTTTCAAAAACTTTCTTAAAAAAAAAAAGTTTTTTCCTCTTCAAAAAGCCTTTCCCCTTCTTTTTTTTCCTTTTACACATTTCATTTTGTCCTTTTTATGGTCAAAAAAAAACCCCTTTTTTTCCTTCTTTTTTCCTTAGTTTTCCTCCTTTTTTTTCCTCCTTTTTCTTTCAATGCCCTTTTTTAAACTTTTTTTTTTTTTTTTTTCCATTTTTTTTCCCATTTTCCCAAAAAATCCTCAAAAAAAATACTTCAAAAAAACTCTTTTTTTTGAATACCTTTTTTCCTTTCAAATTTAAAATTTTCATATATGCTTTTTTCTTCCTCTTCTTAAATATATACTTTTTTCATAGAAAAAAAATGCTCAAAAATCCTTCCTTCTGTTTTTTTTTGCCCTTCTGTTTGTTTTTTTCCTTTTCCTCCTTTCTTCTCCAGTCATATGTTTTTTTCCTCTTGGGGCTTTTTGGTGTTTAGCTGTGTTCCTCTTTCCTTGTTTTTCCTGTGTGGATTTTTTCTTCTTCTTTCTGTTGTGTTTCTTTTTGCCTTTGCCTTTGATATGCTTCTGTGATAGCTTCTTTGTATGTGCCTTGTTATTTTTGTGTGTCTTTTTTCTGTGTGGTGCCTTTTTTTCTCTTTTTTTGTCCTTGGCTTTTTTTTGTTTTTTTCTTTGGGTGTATTTTTGGGGCCTTTTTGTTCTGTCTGGGGTTTTCCTGTTTTTTTCCCTCTTTGTTGGTTCTTTTGGCTCTGTTCTTTTTTTCTTTTCTGCCTTTGGGGTTGCTTTTTGTTTTTCCTTTGTTGTTTGCTTTCTTGGTTTTTTTTTTTTTTTCTTCTTTGGTGTCTCTGGGGGTTTGCTCTTTGTCCCCCCTTTTTTTTTTGTTGTCCTCCTCTTGTTTTGTTTTCTTTTTTTTTTTGTTTTTTTTTTGTCTGGATGATATGTTTTTGGTGTTTTGTTTTTGAAAAAAAGGGGTTTTAGTGGGTTAACCCTCTTTCTTTCCCTCCATAACCAATTTTCTCCAAATTACTTCCTTTTCTCTTTCCTTTCCACCTTTATTTTCCATCCTTGCATTTTTCCTTATTAGCATCCTTTTTCCTCTCTATTTATATCATCCTCATTGTCTTTCCACACATTCCTTCTTTATATATATATTCATTCCTTCATCTATTTTTCATTTTTCCTTCATCCTTCTTTCTTTTTCTTTCCTCTTTCTCCAAAAATATATCTTTTTTTTTTCCCTTTTTTTATATATTTTTTCTCTTTTTTCTTTTTCTTTCAAAAAACTTTTTTTTCTTTCTTTTCTCTCTTCTCTTATACTTTCTCAAAATTTATATGAGTTTTTTCCTTCCTCCCTTTCCAAAAACTAATATTATACCTCTCTTTCTTTTCTTTCCCTTCTCCAAAGTTATATATTTCTTTCATATAATATATCTTCCTTTTTTTATAATAGAGCTCTCTCTCTCTATATGTCTTTTTTTTCTCTTTTCCCTTTCTTTCTCATTTCTTTCTTCCTTCCTCTCTTCCCTTTTCTTTTTGTCTTTTTCTTCTTTTTTTTTCTTTTTTTTTTCCTCTTTGTTTTTGTGTGCTTTCCTCCTCTCTCTGTATATCCTCTCTCTCTCTCTCTTCTCTCTTTAGCTCTCTCTCTCTTCTCTTATGTTTTTTCTCTCTGATATTCTCTCTCTCTCTCTCTCTCTGTGTCTCCTCTTTCTTGCTTTCCTTATGTGTCTCTTTGTGTGCCTCTCTCTGGTTTTCTTTTCCTCTCTCTCTCTGTCCTGGGCTCTCTCTCTCTTGGGCCTCTCTCTGATGTGTGTGCTCTCTCTTGTTTTCCTGTGTCCTGTTTTCTCTCTGTTTCCTCTCTCTTTCCTGGTTTTCTGCCTCTTGTTTGTGCTGGTTTCTCTGTGGCTGTCTTGCTCTCTTCTCCTGGTGTCTTTCTTTTCTCTCTGTGTGTCCTGTTCTTTTCCTCTTTTCCCCTGCTCTTTCTTTCTCCTCTGCCTCTTGTGTGCCTGTCCTTGGTTGTCTTGGTTTTGTCTTTTTCTCTCTTTTTTCTTATATCTCTTTGGTTTCTCTGTGTGCTCTGTAGTATAAAATTATTATATATATATATTTATTATATACCTTCTTCTCTTCTATATATATATACCCATAAATTTTATATTATTATTTTTTTTCTATTATTATAAAAATATAAAAAAATTAAAATTATCAATTTTATTTTATATCTTATTTATCTTTTATATAATTTTATCTTTCTCTTTTTAAATAATAATTTTAATTTTTTTTTATATTTTATAAATATTTGTTATATAATTATATTATAAAATATATTTATTATATTTTTTTATTTAAAATAAAAATATCCTTCTCTCAAAAATAAATTAAATATATTTAACTTATATACAAATTTAAATTTTTTTTATATATTAATTTTTTAAATAAATATAATATATAAAATTTATATATAAAAATATATTTATCTATTTTTTTTTATATAAATTTATTTTTTTCATAAAAATTCTTTATATATTTTTTTTTTTTATTTAAAATTTTCCCCAAAAAAACCAAAAAATACTTTCCTCTCTCTCTTCTTTTTCTCTCAAAAACCTCTCTCTGTTCTTTCTTTTTCTTCCTCAAAAATAAATACTCTCTCTCTCTCTTTTCTTCTTTTTTTTTCTCTTTTTTTTTCTTTTTTTTCTCTTTTTCAAAAATCTCTCTCCAAAAATACCTTTTTCTCTTCTTCTCAAAAACTCTCCTCAAAAAATAAATTAAAAATATAAATTATTTATAAAATATATTCTCTCTTCTCCTCCATTTATATCTTTCTCTCCTAAATAAAACTCTTTTTCTTTTCCTCTTTTTTTCTCTTTTTCCAACTCCTTTTCTCTCTCTCTGTGTTCTTCTTTGTCTTCTCTCTCCTGTGTCTCTCCTGTCTCTCTGTGTGCCTCTCCTGTCTTTTTGTGTCTTCTCTTGGGTTTTGTTTGTGTCTTTTGGGTGCCTCTCTTTCTCTCTGTGCCTGTGTTTGTTTGCAAAGAGTGTGATAGAATTTTCAGGTGTGAATTTGTATAGTGTGAGAAAACATATGTGTGTTTAACAAAGTATATGGAATTTATTAGAATTGTGTCTTTATGTATATCCTTGCTGTGTGTTTCTGTTTTGCTTGTCTCTCTCTCTGTGTGTGTCTCTCAGTGTGTGTCTCTGCCTTGTCTCTTGTCTTGTCTTTCTTGTCTTGTCTTGTCTCTCTCTTGTGTGTGTGTGTGTGGTGTGTGTGTCTCTCTCTCTCTTTCTCTCTCTCTCTCTCTCTCATGTGTATGTGTGTATATGTATATATATGTATATATATATATATATATATGTATATATATGTGTATATATATATATGTGTATATATGTATATATATGTGTATATATGTGTATATATGTATATATATGTATATATAGAGAGAGAGATGTGTCTGGGGCAAGAAAAACTGATTAGAATGGTGTCTGCTGCATGTTTTATACCCCTGACGTCATGGAAGAGGAGACAGCAACCGACACAGGACCCAAGACTTTGTTATTCAGACCAACTGAGGGCAGCCTGTCAGCAGATTACCCAAATGTAATGACTCCAGCAGTGAATACACTCTAACCTCTACATTTATGGTAAGTGTGCACAACTGTACTTTTACACTGGCACTAGTGTGGTTAGTCTCCAGATGTTCAGCATGTTTTACTGTTGCAGTCCTAACCAATGGGTTATCTGGCTCCCGGTAGCTGTTGATTGGCCAGAATAACAAAGGTAAGTAAATGACATCGGCTGTCGGTTGTAAAGGACTTCAGGATGTCCGATACAAAAGGAGGCAGCTGACATCACTCAGGCTTCCTTGCCATGGAGCCTGAAGCAGAAGCTTTTTTTGCACGAGTTCTGGTTGGCAATTACCTTTTTTGGTTTCAGACTACAAAGTTGAAGTCAACTGGGAGGGTGGCCTAATGGTTAAGGTGTTTGCCTTGCAAGCACAAGGTGCACGGTTTGAGTCTCACAAGGGATAATTGGCTAGGCTTAAAATGGCAGTTCGCTTAGTACTAATATATGAACCTATGAACTACAGTAAAGTACCCTGTTGGGGATCCTCTTTTCTTGCCTTAACGAATGTCAAAAAAAATTCTTACCTGTGGAAAGCAGAGTCCCCATAGAGATTTTCATTTCTGTTGTATTTGTTTAGGCCTTGACCGTAACGTTCCTATTTTTGACCTCTGCTTCCTTTAATCCGCGTACTATTCATTGTCTAAGCATTTTGGAGTGTGGCCCAAGTTTGTCAGTATGGCGTCCACTGGTCTTCTATCTTCAGTTATCTCTATGAAGGATAAGGACTGCGACAGCCTTCAGAGGGTGAAGTCGTCAGTTAAGTTGGTAGTCAGTCCTGCGGTCGCCATTGAGGTCCTCTTGCAGCTCCAGCAGTCTGAGGATTTTCAACCGCAGGCCTAGGTTGAGACCATTTCAGTCCCCCAGGCCTCAGTCTTCCATTTTGTTTTCTAACCTTCTGCCTGTTCTTTAGCGGGATCTGGAGCCGCTAAGCTGGCTCCGGTGTCAGAGGCCTCTGTTCTTCGTTTGGACAGCAAGTTCATACTGACTTCCTCTGCCGTGACTTTGGCACCCCCCCCCCCCCCCCCCCCCGAGTCCTTTAGACTTGCTGGTAAATCTTCCAGTCGTAAGCCTGTGAAGAAAGTCTCCAGTTTCCTCTTGTTCCTTTCAATCTCAAATGGTTAAAATGGCTGCTGACATTTTGACTCTTATTAGGTTCACAGCCTTTTTCAAAAAGGGGTAGGGATGTCTCTTGAGACTTTCTTATTCAGGTTCTGATACTTCTAACATTTATGCTGATGAAGAGGAAGTTTCTCAGGTTTTTTCTCCTTTTGAGGATTCCTATGTAGAGGAATCCATTCCTTCTGCTTCTCTTCCAGAGGATTTCTCTTTTGGCGATACTTTGAATACTCTCAGGGAGCATTTTAAATGGGAAAGTCAAGATTATCCCCAGTCTAAGAAGATGATTAGGGAGTTTCTTGATTTGCCGCAGTGTAAGCCTCTGGCTATTCCTCCAGTGTTGGAAGTGGTTGATGTTTTTCTGGAAAATTCCTTTACTCCAAATTTGGTTCCTCCTGCTCCCAGGAAACCTGACCGGTAATAGTCCCGGATTCTCATTTTTTCTTTAAGAATCCTCTAGCTGACCCAGAGGTTATTTCTCAAGGGCCTAAATGAGTTAAGGTCACTTACCAAAAATCCTGATGTCCTTCAAGGATGCATCTGCAGTCCTAACATATGGGTTGTCCTGCCTCAGGCAGCCCTTTGGTCAGCCGGATTCCAAAGTCTGGGTCTGGCCTCGGCTGATGTCGCACTTCACCCGACTGCTGTTTATTGGGTATAAAGGTATCAGCCGACGCCATTTTCCCCAGTCTTTCTTGCCGCGCGGTGCCCGAAGCAGAAGCTGTTCGCAAGTGCTTGTCGGTCAGATCCAGAGATTTCTACTACCGAAGACTTCTAAAAAGCTAAGTACCCCGTTGGGGACCCTTTCTTGCCTCAGCCGATGTCAGACAAAGTAAATAATTGTTTAACTTGTGGGAAACAAATACCTCATAAGGATTTCCACTCTTACTGCCTTCCTTGCTTAGGCCCAGACCACGACGTATCAGCTTGTCTAGCCTGTGCTTCCTTCAACCGACTGACACTTAGACGTCGGTCGGAGTTTGCAGAGGAGTTTTTTGGTCCCGCTTTTGCATACTAAATGCCGTCTGAGACTCCAACTACTCAATTAGCTAAAAAGCGCAAGGAAAAGGACCGACATTCGCGGCCCGTGGTTTCGGCTGAAACCATGGTTAGGCCAACCGCGAATGTCTGTTTTGGCGGAAACCGAGCACCCGGTTCTTCCTTCGGCCGAAAGCATGCTTCCGGTAGCCGAGGCCTCACAGAGCATGGATGAATCTGCTACTGAATTTACTGCTACAGAAGCAGCCACCCAGGGCTTATCAGACACTATTTCTCTAGACAGAACTACCCCTGCACGTGGGGCTGCTAGACCCCCTGCTTCCATGTCTATCAAGGCTTTTGCCAGGGCTAAGGCAGCTAAATCTTCTAAGGCCTTGCCTGCCAAAACACCTTTACATAGGCCTACCTCTAGTTCCCAAATACTCAGCCTGGCTGAGGATCTCATTTCTTTGATCAAGGATCCCAACATCACCCAGACAGGGCCTCTCAGCCCCCTCCAGACAAGAGGCCTAGGACTGAACCCCCAGAACTTGTGTCTACAGATTATTCCTCGGATGACTCGGACCTTTCAGACCCTCACGAAGGCCCATATTCTCCTTATGAGGATTCTGATGCAGAAGACTCCATTCCTTCTGCTCCTCCTGAAGAATTTTCCTTTGGGGAAACCTTGCATGCTATGAGGGAACACTTCCAATGGCAGGGTCAGGATTTTTCAGATTCAAGGAAAAGGCTAAGGACTTTTTTACACTTACCACAGCATAGGCCTTTAGCCATTCCGCCAGTATTAACAGTTGTTGTTGATGCATATAATGATGCCTGTACTGCTCCTGATTCTCTTCCTCCGGCCCCTGCCAAGCCAGACAGATATTACAGGGTCCCGGACACACACTTCCATTTGTATAAGGCTTCTGTTGCAGACCCTGAAACCATTTCACAGGGCCCTAAAGGTGTGGCAACTCCCTCTGCCAAAAACCCTCTTCCCTCTGAAAGGGAATCTAGAGCATTAGAGAGATGGGGTAAAAAGGTTTATACTTCTGCTACTCTTTCTGCCAGGGCCTTGAACTGTCAATTTCACATGATTCAGTACCAGGAATTTTTGTTAGACCAGCTAAATAAAAAACTATCTTCTCCTGAACCTTTAGACCGCAAGTCCCTTCAGGATTTGGTACATAACTTCCAGCAGGTCAGTAACCATTTCTTAAAATGTGGCTATGATGCACTGGAGGCTTCCTTTAGATCAGCGGTGACTGGAACAGTGATTCGAAGGCATGCCTGGTTAAAAGAACAATCCTTACCAGACCATGTTAAGTCAAAACTCCTAGATGCTCCCATGGAGAAACAAAGTTTGTTTGGCTCCCCTGCACAGGAGGTTCTAAAAAAGGTGGAAGAAAAAGCAAAATCTGTCCAAACAGTCAAGGATTTCTTACAGGTCCAACCTCCGAGGTTTAGCAGAAATTGGCCTTGGAAGAATTTGGCCTTTCCAGACAACTCCAGAGCGCAGAGAGGCAGAAATAGACGCCCAAGAGGCAGAGGTCAATCTAGGGGTGCCTACAGGGGACGTCAGTGGCAACCTACCAACCAGAGAAGTACTGCCACAGAATCAACTACAACCACTTCTACAGGGCAGACACAATGACTTGACCCTAGTTCTGCCTACCAGGGAACAACTGGAAGCACCCTTGGGCGGAAAACTAGCTTTATTCTCCAACAACTGGCATTACATTACAGGAGACAAATGGACTTTACAAACAATAGACAAGGGCTACAGGTTTCACTTCCATACTCTACCAAAAAAGAGAGGAATGCCAAACCTACCACCAAGCCAAAAAACAGACGCTCTAAGACAAATCAACAGCTTACTAAGGATGAGAGCTATAGAAGAGGTGCCACCTATGGAACAAGGCCAAGGATTTTTCTCCAGGCTTTTCCTTGTACCAAGAAAAAGTCAATGGAGACCTATTCTGGATTTGTCCGCACTGAACACATACCTCATTGTTCCAAAATTCAAAATGCTGACCCTCCAGCCACTTCTTCCCATGCTGGGCAAGGAGTCTTGGCTGGTGACTCTAGATCTCAAGGAGGCATACCTGCACGTCCTTATACGACCAGATTGCAGAAGACACCTCAGATCTCTTGCAGGATCAGAGCATTATCAGTTCTCAGCATTGCCTTTTGGCTTATCTACTGCGCCCAGAGTATTCACGAAATGCCTGGCATCAGTAATTGCTCATTGCAGACTTCAGGGAATTCAGATTTACCCATACCTGGACGACTGCCTATTACAAGCAGACAACAAGGCAAAGTTAACAAAAGATTTGGAAAATGTCATACAACTGTTGCAAGCCTTGGGATACACAGTCAACATGCAAAAGTCAAGACTAGTACCATCCCAAAGGATAACATTTTTGGGTGCAGAATTAGTCACATCAACTCAGGTGGCTTTTCTCACAAGAAAAACAAAAGCAACTACCAGTCTACTTCATGGCATTAACAACACAAACTCAGCTTACTGCAAGGAAAGTCTTGCAAGCCCTGGGTTACATGGCATCCTGCATAATATTGGTTCCGCATGCCAAGCTACATATGAGAAAGCTACAGTGGTATCTAAGGAATGTATGGTCTCAACACAAGTACAGTCTAGAAGCCCTGATTGCAATAATTCCATGCCTGAAGCAAGAATTCCTGTGGTGGGCTCAGGCCTGTCAGTTGAACAGAGGCTTGCCTTTCCACAAACCACAGCCAAGCCAGACCATCACCACGGACGCCTCAGACCTAGAATGGGGGGCACACATGGTGGACAAGTGTATACAAGGCCTATGGACCCAAGACCAGCTGAATCTACACAAATCTAAAGGAGATGCTGGCAGTGAAACATGCGATGCAGGCATTCAGACCACTCCAACAGGGTCATCTGCTGATAAGGACGGACAATACCACAGTCATGTGGTACATCAACAAACAGGGAGGTACACATTCATATCCTCTATGCCGGATGGCAATGGACCTGTGGAATGTGGCCCTGAACCTCAACATACAACTTCAGGCCAGATTTGTACCAGGAAAAGAAAATTCCCTAGCAGACACCTTAAGCAGAACTACCACTGATGCTCACGAGTGGATGCTGCAAATGGTAAAGATTCTCTCATTGGATGCAGGCTAGAAGTGAAGCTTCTCAGCCTTCTCTTTCTCTGATCCTGGAGTACTTGGCTGATTTGCTTCAAGGTGGTCTGTTTCCTCTCTCAAGATCCATGCTTCAGCCATTTCTGCTCATTTTTTCTTTTGAGCAACCCATTCTCTCATCCCCTGATGAAAATGTTTCTCAGAAGTGCTGGCAATTTAAAACCTCCTGGAAGGGCATCTACTCCAGCCTGGGATCTTAATTTTGTTCTAGAGAAACTCACTTCCTCCTTTTGAGCCAGCTGCCACTGCAGATTTAAAGTTTCTCTTGGAAGGCTGCCTTCCTTTGGCTATAACTTCAGCAAGGAGGGTTTCAGAGCTGCAAGCTTTGGCTGTGGAGCCTTTTCTTGTTTTCCATGCAGATCATATCTGAGAACCAGTCTCTTTTATGCCTAAGGTGGTTTCTAGCGCGACTTTTAATCAGTCCATACACCTTCCTGCTTTCTTTCCTAATCTTTGAAGTAGTGGTGAAACGATCCTACAATCTCTTGATCTGCACAGACGGCTCAGGTTTTACCTGGACAGGACTAAAGACCTTTGGAAATCAGCACTGTTATTGGTCAGTTTTGCCCCTGGAGCTCGGGGCAAAGCCATCTCTAAGCAAACCATTTCTAAGTGGATTGCACATTGTATTACTTTCTGTTATTCCTTTCATGGCAGTGTTCCTTCTCAAGGGAGTAGGACCCACTCCACAAGAGCAGCTTACACTTCTGCAGCCTTTTTAAGGGGTGTCCCTACTAAAGACATTTTAGAGGCTGCCACATGGTCTTCTGTTCACACTTTCACAAAGCATTGTAATTTGCCTTTGTTTTCTAGAGCCAGGGCAGGGTTTGCCACTGCTGTTCTGCAGGGCATTCTCTCCAATCCTTGATTCTATTGGTACCTCCTCCCTTTTCTCTGGGCTTTAGTAATCAACCCATTGGTTATGACTGCAGCAGTGAAACACAGACCTAGTATAGTTGTCACTTACCAAAAATGTAGATTTTAAGTGTATTCACTGTTTCAGTCATGGTTTCCCTCCCTCCTCCCTTTTTTAGTACTCTCCTGTTCTTTCCTAAGGTACAGGCTGAATCTGGTTTTATTTGCCAAAGTTTCTTTTGGCTTAAGCCTTGTTTTCTGGGGGCTCCTGACTGTTATGGCAAGGAAGACTGAGGAAGTGATGTCTGCTGCCTCCTCTTGTATCAGACGTCCACGTCCTGACGTCCTTTACAACCGATGTCATATGTACTTACCTTTGGTATTCTGGCTGATCGAGGGCTACTGGGAGCCGGATAACCCATTGGTTAGGACTGCAAACCTGAATACACTGAATACACTATAACATATACATTTATGGTAAGTGTACACAACTGTACTTTATCTAGAATATGCCTTTCTCTGCACTGCTGTGAGTACCCTCAGCTGTTTCTCCCATCTCAGAGTCTTTATCTTCTGTTTCCATCTCTGCCTGTTGCTTTCCCAACTTCATTTTCCTTAGTGTTCTTATCACTTTGGTGGCTTCCTCTCTCAGTAGGCTGCTTGGGGCAGTACAGGTTCTGTGGGGTGGTCTTCATTTAGAAGCTACTGGAAGTGCTCCTATCTGCCATTGTCTTGTGGACTGGTGAGCAGGCTGTTACTGGCATGCCTTATGAAGGGCATCAGATTACCTTATCTTTATCTTTGCTTTGCTACCTGATTGTTTTTGTGCCATCTACTGAGTTGCTTTCCAGAAACTAGTAGAGTGCCTCTGCCTTGTTCTTGGCTATTTCAACTCCTTAGTTGTTAGCCATCCAGTATTCCTTCCTAGCCTCGTCCATAGTTTGTATCTTACATTTTTCCTGGACTCCTTTCTTTTGATGACTTCCTGGACTTCTGCATTTCACAGCAATTTTCTTTATAGTCGAACTGAAACCAGATATTCCTGTCCTGTTGTGACAGGACTGTAGTTGCAGCCACCGGAAAGATTTGAGAGCTCTTTGGTCCATCCCTCAAACAGATTCCAGGACACTGGAAAGTTTTGAAGGAGCAGTTAACGTTTCATCCAGGTTTGTTTGTGCACTGAATTAGTACATTTAGTGAGGCATCAAGGGCATTTGATTTCTGAAGCCTCTAAGCTGGTGGCCATTTGGCTGTCAGACTTTAGCAAGGCTTGTAAGACTTTACTATCCATGCATTTAATACTCTGACTCCAAGTGTCTGTATCCGGTGTGGAAGATGGTACAGTGTACATGGTGAGCATTTACTGCTATTTGCTGGCATGCTTGCATACAACTTGGCAGTTTTGTGGACTTCTTTAAGGCATCCTTAATTGCTCCTTTTTGTTCCTAAGTGAAGGACCCATTGATGAGTGTGATAGAGGAGGAATTCTGGCATGGAGATCGATTTTTTTTTGTCTTAAAGCCTTTGAGGAATCTGTGGAAGAAAGATCTTCAGGAAGTTGCACACTCTTCTGGATGCTCCCAGTGATACTGCACGGTGCCCCCACCTTAGGCAGGCTAATTCTGATGTGTGCTGCCCAAGAGGCAGGGGCTGGAATGTAGCACAGTTTAAATGGAGGCGCCAGTAAGTCTTTGCACATTCCCAAATGGGCATAATTCCAACATGTCAGCAGTAAAAGATGGGATTGAGTCTTGAAGCACAGTTAATTGAACTAGTTAGCACTAGTAACCTTCGTTAATGAGCTGACTGCTGAAATGTGTCTTGGACAACATAAGCAACACTCAGTAGCTTTCTGTGGCATCTAAAATAGCTGACTAGTGCAGTTGGCAAGAAACCGTATCAGTTGCTAATAGCTGTAAAAGTCAAGCCTGACACTATTTGCAGGTATAGGTGTGAGAGCAGCTCTTCCTAAACAGGCTGCTGTTCTGCCCCTCTATGCTCTCCACTGGTTCATGGTTTACTTGTCATGAGTATTAAACTTTCATCGTAGGAGCATGCTGCTATCTACCCCTTTAGTGTACATGTTTGAGAGCTTTGTTTTGGATATTTTTTTGTGAATGGCATTAAACTTATGAAATGACCCTAGCCCTGAGTAGCATCCTGCCTTCGCCCAGAATGATACCACAGTATAAGGACAAAATGACTGACTTCAACAATTGGCTAAGCTTCTGGTGTCATTCAAAGGGGATGCAGTATTTGTCTGCCTGGGAAGACATGATCGACAAACCACGATGCTCTGCCAGAGATGGTCTGCACCTGTCACTGCTGGCATTCGGGTTACTGGCTAAAGCTCTTGCAACCCCTATAGTGCCTTTTTAAGGCAAGGTTCAAAGGATAAAACCACCACCGTAACTGATACAAGCATGTAAAATCTGAAGGTAATGCTACTATGCTAGAAGTTTAAACCTCAAAATGCCCTGTCTCGAGGCACTCCTAAAAATGGAGAACATCAGTATCTGTGCAGTAACTGAGATCTGGTTTAAGTCTCCAGAGAGCACCCCTACAATACCAGGCTACAATTCTTACCACACTTTTCGTCCACAAAACCAAGACCGAAACACTAAAGGTGGTGGGATGTCCATATTCACCAAGGATGTTCACACCTCCAGACTATTTGCCTAACACAATGCATCTGAAATTCTCCAGGTGCAACTAACTCTAGGTAAGCCTGCAATACAAATTGTAGCTTGCTACAGATCCCCCACCATGCCCCAAGATTCTCACTACACCTTTCTAAACATACTGGAAAATATTAAGATACAACCAAACACCCTAATACTGGGTGTTTTCCACTACCCTGCCATTAATTGGGAAAACTACTCTGGTACCAACTCCTTTTCCCACCGGTTCTTGCAAATCATAAATTCCAATGCACTGGATCAACTAATCCATTGTCCCACCAGGGGAGCCAATATCCTGGACCTGGTCATTACCAACATGGGAGATAGATGCTCCACACCAGTGATCACCCTCTCATTGGTCAGGTCTGACCATAAGCAAATCACCTTTGACATCCACATCCCACCCCCACCCCACCCAGTAAGGAAACCTCCTTAAATAACTTCTCCAAAGCCAATTTCATGCTGCTAAGTCAGAAGTGACAAACTTCACAACACCCACACAGACAGGATCTGGAAGTTCGACTGCAGAATCCTACACTAAGGCACTGTATGAGCACATCCACTCGTGCATGAATCGTGCCATTCCAAATAGAACCAAGATGTTCTTCTCCAAAAAAAGGAAGCCAATCTGGTTGTCCCCTGCTATAAACAAACTATATAACAGAAGGAAGAAACTGTTGCAGAAAAGAGGAAAATCCCACGATGCAAATAACTCCCTCACCAGCCTCCGTATGAAGCTGAGATCCCTCCTAAAATCCTCAAAGGCTAGTTACGAAAATAAAAAACTGCCAAAGATTCCAAAGACAACCACAAGGCATTATATAGTTATGTCAAGAATCTAAATGTCAGTGCTCAGTTCTGCTCTGAGCTACAACAGAATGGCATTAAATATACTGATCCCAAGGATATTGCCAATATCTTGGCAGATCGATTTAGTGACAAATTCACCCTCCTCTCACCCCCCCCCCCAAAGGGCCCATCTCAATACCAAGATTGCAAAATGCCGATAATCATGGCCACACAAACCACACTCTCCAAAGCTAAGAATACAGCATCCATGGGACCAGATGACATCCCAGGCTGTGTACTACATGAACTACAAAATGAACTGGCACCTCACCTAAGTGTCATGTTTAATGATAGCCTCACCTCAGGTTTCATGCCCACTGAGTGGTGCACAGCTACAGTTATCCCACTCCACAAGGGAGGATCCGCCTTGGATCCCGGGAACTACCGTCCCTTAAGTCTGACAAGCCTGATCTGCGAGGGCATGGAACTCATCATGGAACTTGTAAACAAAGACATTGGCACCCTTCAAACACTGGACCCCACCCAGTTTGGGTTTATGAAGGGCCGTTTTTGTCACCGGATATTGACTTCTTTGAATCAGTGTCCAGAGCTCTGGACGAGGTAAGGTGGTCCACACAGCCTATCTGGACCTCGCCAAGGCCTTCGTCACCATCCCCCACTCTGGAATCATAGATAAACTTACTAACTTGGGCATAAGTCCCTACGTCACTCGGGTTGTCAACTGGCTTACTGACAGAACCCAGACTGTGTGCCAGACTCAAAATCCAGCTCCAGACAAGTACCTCAGGGTTCAGTCCTGGGACCACTCTTGTTAGGCATCTAC
This sequence comes from Protopterus annectens, assembly GCF_019279795.1. Lineage (NCBI taxonomy): Eukaryota > Metazoa > Chordata > Ceratodontiformes > Protopteridae > Protopterus > Protopterus annectens. Next base: position 890,732,582 of record NC_056733.1, on the reverse strand, counting down.
TTCTCTGAGGTACAGGCCAACACTAAGACTCTGGCTAACAAAGAACTGGGAGCCTTTGAATCCCCAAATGATGTGGATATTCTACAAAAGGGCCTTACAGAAACAGATGCCTGGTGCCAGAGCCATGGGCTCAAGCTTAATGCCAAGAAATGTATAGCTATCCCCTTTGGAAAAAAACCTGTACCCATGAATTACCACTTAGGTGGCAGGATGCTAAACGTCGGAAGTGTGATGAGAGACTTGGACACAGGTGGACAGTGGTCTCACTTTCGATAACCACATTGCCACAAGTGTCAGAAAATCCTATGTGGCACACCATCACTAAGGGCTTTTCATCCAGAAAAAAGGTCATTGTCCCACTGTACTCATCCCTCATTAGACCCATTATAGAGTATAATGCTCCGTTTGGTATGTAACACACAATGCCTCTAACAGCTGGAAACGCCACAGAAATACCTCACTAAAAGAATCACAGGCCTAAAGCAGATGCCATATGCTGACAGTCTAAAAAAAAAAAAAAAAAAAACCTCCAACTATACTCTGTGGCATATCATCTACTCGGAGGCTATCTCTGCTTAATATACAAGGCCATGTCAAACCCCGAGCTGTTGGACATGCTCCACTTAAAGAAATCCCAATCCCTCAGAGCCACACGCTCCAGGGATCTAAACCTTATCACAATGAACAAAACATGCTGGAGGGATAGGTTCCTGACCCAGAGACTCCCCGTACTTTGGAATAAACTGCCCATACATGTCGAGCAAGAACGCCTCATTGGCCCTCTTCAAAAGGAACCTTGATTGGATCGGAGATAGGAAATTCATCCTGGGGATCATGTTAGTCACCCTGCTAGACAGGGGCCCAGAGAAGTAAATATTGTGGGAAGAAATATCCAGGGAATTGTTATGGCTAGGCTTGCATAGGCCCGATAGCCTAGTACCAACCTATGAACCTAAATGTCATGGTTATCCTTTATTTCTGCTACTTTCAATGAACTGTATGCAGTCAGACCCAAGGTGCTAGCTGTCATGGGCAAACTTACAGGTATTGTGTGGACAAAATGAAAGTAATCTGAGATTTAAGTGCTGTCCGTTTCCTAACAAAGTCAAAAATCCATAAAGTACATCAGAGGCACTGCCCTCCACATCCCTCCTGTTTACGAATTTGGGTATCTTTGAGTCAGGGTAAGGAAGCTGGTCTGCCATAGTCTTATATTTTTTATAAATAGAATTGTTTCAATGCTTCTGTAATGTATTGCATTAAAACCTGGTACACATGTGAACAAGTTTCAGTGTCTAAAACTTCTACAAAGTGTTTACAATGTGATACTGTTACAATTCTGTGAGAATTGAATGAGGGGATCCAATTTGATGTCCATTTTCAGTTGTAAAACAAAAGTCACGACCTTCGCATGCTGTTGAGCCAGGTCTTTCAAGACCCACCATGCAAGATCACTTGTTGCAGGTGGATTTATTTGCCCAGACGTTTGTATTCAGACTAATTTGTACATTTCTAGTATGCTTGAGTAAGCATGTCACTTGGCAGCAGAATGTTTAACTTTGCCATCACCTTACCTAAGCTCAGTTGGCTAGAAATGCTTTATTCAGACAAGTCAAGTTGGCTTCAGGTAATGTATTACTGTGTGCCAAAAATTGTGTAGCTGAATTTGACAGAACTCTGCTAGACTTTGGTGCTTGACAAGGAGTTTTACAGTTAATCAGGTTGCCCAGAACCTATCTAAGTACAGAAATGTTCACGGCCACTTCTTGGAGTAAGTTGCCATTTGAAGTAAATTAGTTTAAACTAAATTTCTTTACATGGTTTATTAGACTTAAACCCATTTAATTTTCTGTTTGACTACAAAATTGTTCACATTGCACCCCACCCCCTTTTCTTTGTGTAGTTATTCATTTTTTTTCACATGGCTGTTAACTCTCCATTCCATTCTTTGCTTTTCCTCTTTCCTGTACAAACCGAGACTTTCCAGACTCTGAAATAGACTGCCCATACATGTCAAGCAGAGCGCCTCTTTGGCCCTCTTCAAAAGGAACCTTGATTGGATGGGAGATGGAAAATTCACCCAGGGGATCACGTCAGTTACCCTGCTGGACAGCGGTCCAGGGAAGTAAATATTGTGGGTGGAAATAGCCAGGGAATTATGGCTAGGCTTGTGTATGCCTAGGGCCAATAGCCTAGTACTAACCTATGAACCTAAACCCCCTCAGTGTCTTTCAAAATCCTATTTGTTAAAGCTTATCTGAGTATGTATATCCAGGGCATAAATCTTTGTGATTATGCTCCACCCTAGTTGTAAATACTAGATGCAGTACCATTTTGAACTTCCTTTGTGAGTACCATTGTGTATCTTCAAGTATTGTAAGCAGTTGGAATTCCTAGTGAATCTGTGTTCTATTTTCAGGGCATCAGTCGTTTAGAGATGCAGCAGGCAGTTTTAGATGGACTTCCTTTTCCACCCGAGTTTGCAGTCCCAGCTGGAAACCTCTATCTTCCAGGCTTTGGCAAGCTGCAGCATGACAGGGGAAGGGATGGCTATAGAAGTCGGTGAGTCTGTTAACTATTTGGTTACTCATGTCTAAAAACTGTGGCATAACAGTGGTTAATCTTTCAATTAACTTGTCACACAAGGTAATAGCTGTTATGGCTGAAGTACATATAGTAATGTTGCATGTACTAATAGTGTCACTTTGTAGTTTAGAAATGTGTGCAGATTTGCACACTTGCATTATAATTAGCTAACTTGATTTCAGCTTGTGTCCCTAATGCAACAGTAAACAACTTTACTAGTGGTCCGATAAAGTGCAAGCTGGTAGGAACAAGTGGTCTTTAAGAGATGCCCAAAAACAGAGTTGAGTCAGCTGGACCTGATAGGTTAGTGAAGTCCTATAAGAGCAGGACCCAGTTAATGTAAAAGGCCAAATGCTTCCTGAGAGTAAGTTGTACACCAGCCTCCTTTAGAGCACAGAGCAACTTTTGCATACATAAAGATCTTGTCATGCAGACGAAACATCTTAAGCTTGTGTTTTTTATAAATTTGAATTAATTGAAAACTCCACAGCGCTAGAGTACTTCTCTTTAGACTAAGGTTTGTAAACATGATTATTCACACAAGCTATGGTCATCTGAGATCACTACAAGGAAGGAGCAAGTGTGGCACATTTCAGTAATCCAGGAAGCTAAAGACTGGTCGACAGACCATACTAGATAGTTCATTGGGTAGCAGAAACTAGTTGCTTGTGTAAAAGCACTGGTTTAGTCAGAACCTCAGGAATGAGTGGGTCCTCCTCCTGGGCTTGGTTTCAGGTCACCCATTCCCCCTATTCTGAAATTACATCTGTTGCCCTCCAGGCATCTTCCTGTTGTAGTATAAAAGACTCTTTAGTTCATTCTTGCCTACTGTTAGATTTTCTACAACCAGCAGGGCTGGAACATGAGTGGAAGAATTCTGTTAAGTATCCCTAGTGGCTTTGGCTCATTTTGTTTATTGTGGAAAGGTTTTAGTACAGTTTTACTTGAAGTTACTGCCGTGGTGGTGCTGTGGTAGCATTATCGCCTCACAGTAAGACGTTGTCCTGTTCAATTCTCAGCTAGAGCGTCTTCTGTGTGGAGACATGCGTGAATGGGCGTACCTTCGTTGAAGGTTGTGTGTCAGGACCAGCAACTCTGCACGTAAAAATCTGCTGCCAATCATTAGTGGACCGGAATTCCGCTGTGGCGACCCCTAACTGGGAAAAGCCGAAAGACACAACAACTGTTTTACTTGAAGTTGATGTGTTTGCTTCGCACTGCTTGCTTCCATTTAGATGCTTCAAGGCATGCTGGCCAAGCAGACTGTTTAAAAAGCAGATTAAGATTAAAAGCAGGCATGCTGAAGGTGTGTTTAAGCTTCCTTCATGATGCCTTGTGGCATTCAAAAATAATTTAACCAAAAGTGATTAAAGCTGTTAGAGACTGGTTGCGCACTTTGATGGCTAGCTTTTTTCAGTTTCATTGTTCGATGGTGTACTCATTTTAATGTCTACCCGAAAGCTCTTCTAGTCCAAAGAAATCGAAGGATGACCCAAGTCCCCAGTGGTCCACACTGTTGCATGATGGTGCTCATCCAGCCCCTGCACCCAGTGTTTAAAGAGTTGCTTACCCTGATGTGTCCCCTTTGGAGGCATTGTCAGGTGACTTGGGCGTATTTGTCTGTATGGAGCGTAAAGTGGATTCCCAAATGGCAACTTCTCTACTTTGCTCAGACATGTCTTGTAGTTAAGAATGGGAGTGAGGGTTTCCATCTGTCACATGACAAGTTCATAACTTCTGTAAATCAGTTTTCATCTGTGCTAGGTTGTAGCCTAGTTGGCCTCTGCCAGAAGTTGTGAGCACCATCTGCAGCACCTCGGTAATTAGCAGCTCAGTGCAAGGCTGGTTCATAGGTGTGTACTAGGCTAATGACCCTGGAGCCTTTACAAGCCTAGCCCATAGGATTACCCTGGCATCGTGCCACCCTCCTTTAGTTCCCAGTGCCTCTGAGTAGAGTCATTGGAGTGATCCCTGGGGTGAATTTTCTATTTCCCGTCCACTCATCAAGATTTCTCTTGAGGGCCAGTGAGGTGCTCTTACATGTGTGGGAGGTCTATTCCATAGCATGGGTAGTCTCTGGGTTATGAACCTGTCCCTCCAGTACATTCTGTTTGTGGTAATGAGGTTGAGGTCTCTGGGGCGTGTGGTGCGAAGGGATTGGGATTTCTTTAGCTGTAGCATTTCTAACAGAATTGGGTCAGACATAGCTTTGCAAGTCAAGCAGAGATCGCCTTTAAGTAGGCGATATGAGACAGAATAGTTGGAGTTTTGAGCCTGTCCATATAGGACAAGTATTGTAAGGCCTAGGATCCTCTTTGTGAGATACTTATGCGGCCTCTCCAGTTATTGCAGGTGTCTACTGGCAATAGGAATATGGCAGACAATTGGTATTGGGTGCATGACTTCCTAAGCACAGCCACAACCTTCCTTCCTTTTCAAAGATGCTGTCAGAAGGTTACTCAGGAAGAGCAATAACCCCCTAGATTTAAGGCCAGGAATGTCCTTTTCCCCAGGTTATATTGATGAGGGTACTTTAGCTCCAAACTCCCCACTGGATGGTCCTTGCCTTTAGGAGTACCTTGGCAGTTGAGAGGCTATTTTTAGTAGCAGTTGAAGTTTTTGATGCCTAAAAGATGGGTTTGGAGTTAATGGGTTATGACCCCCCCCCCCCAAGCCAGTGGCACTTTCCCATTGTTCAGTCAGTTATACAGGATGTATTTGAGGCTAATTTACAGAAGTCTGATTCTGACGCAAAAGATCAGACAAATTTACAATGTTCGAGGAGTTTGGTCTTTTTAAGAATCTGGTGACAGAGCCCAGATACGCCTCCCTTCTGGAAGCAACAAAAGGGGCCACAGTTTTTCCTGACATATATTTTTCCTAGAGATAAGGAGAATAGACTCCTGGCCGTTAGCCTTTTTGAGCATGGAATTGGCAGTCATCAGATTTAAGATGCTGGAATGTATTTATGGCACTAGACCTTAAGTAAAGTGTGTTGCTTTTTTAGAACTACTCCTTCCTTCCTCATGGCATTAAAATCCTGTCCAAAATCCTGGTAGTAGTACACTCAACTTGTAGAATACTTGAAATCTCACAATCTACTATCCAATGCACAGCACTGCTTTTGCCCTGCCCATAGCACCTCAACTGCTCTCCTATCCTTCACAAACAGTTAACCAGTATGGAAATAACTTCCAAATTGTATCTGACATTTTCCTAGACTTGTCAAAAGCCTTTGACATAGTCATCCACTCCAAACTTAATGTCCTCCCCTCCCATAATCTTAGCAGTACTGCCATTGCCTGGTTTCAAAGCTGCTTAACTGACAACTGTCTGCTGGCAACAATCCCTCTCATCCCCTTCAGTCTCCATAGGGTCCTTGGACCCTTACTATTCTCATTTTGCCAGCCAATTTCACTATGCCACTCCCATTGTCAGCATAATTCAATATGCTGACTACTACCTTGATTTGCTCTGCCTCCTCCCTTACAAACTTATATCTGTCACCCAAGACTCCTTCCTGTCTGAAACCTGGTTATCCAACACCCAGCTTATATATTAAATCTCAATAAAGTAAAACTTTTGCTCTTCTACCCCAGTAGAAATTCTTCCTCTTCAGTTTTCTACATTTTCTCGAAAAACAAAACCGTAATCACTCCTCCCTATACCAAACTACTAGGGGTTAAAATTGACAACCAGAATTTCTATCTTTATATAGACCAAACCAAAGTGCACACGAAACCTGGCCTCCTACGTAGAAATAGCCAATTTCTAATAAGTAGCACTAAAAAGACAATAGCCAGCACACACCTGCTTTCAACACTCCTAAATGCTTCCCATATCCTTACAAACCTCTGCAAAACTGACCTAACTAAACTTGAAGCCTGCTACAGTAACATTTAAAAATTTGGTACCAATACTTCTACAAATCACATCATTACGTATCACTCAGACAACTTGATTGGCTTGAACTCCCTTTGCTCCTTCAATTAAGTCAGTTTGCCCATAAAATTCTCCATCACCCAGAAAAGACCCCTGCCCTCAGTGTACAACTGTACTCTGCCTCTAGATCCCTTCACTCCAGCAATAAACTTCTCAGTCACCAAAGCAAGAATCATTGCAGGTGAACCTACTCCAACTACATTTCCAAACTTTGGAATGCCTTGCCAAATTCTCTAGTCACTGCACCCACAACTAAAAAGTTCAAAAAGCTTCTAAAAACCCACCTTGCTAACTCCTGGCTCTGCTCTTGTAACACCCAGTGATAATCCCCTCTTCTGTATCCCCTGCTTCTCAATCCCCCTTCTAACCAGTTATCCTCCACTATACTACATCACTTCAGAAAGCCTTAACTCTATATTTCTCCCTGTAAAACATTATCTGGGGAACCCCAACCTTTCTTCCTGGTCTCGCTATTTGAATTATCACTATGTAAACTGTCTACATTGCTCATAACTACAGATGTTTGTGTTTCACTATTGCAGTCATTACATTTGGGTAATCTGCTGGCAGGTTGCCCTCAGTCGGCCTGAATTCCAAAGTCTTGGGTCCTGCGTCGGTTGCTTTATCCTCTTCCGTGACGTTGGGTCGTCAGGGGTATAAAACAAACAGCCAACGCCATTTTCTTTAGTCTTTCTTGCTGTGCGGTGCCTATAGCAGAAGCAGTTTGCAAGTGCTGGTCAGCAGACTCCTGAAATTTTGGAATTTGAGTTTCAGAACCGAAGTATTCACTAAAGCGAAGTACCCGGTTGGGGAAACTTTTTCTTGCTCCATACCGATGTCGGTAAAAGTTAATTGCATTACTTGTAGGAAGCAAATACCTCCTAAGGATTTCCACTTGTACTGTATTCCTTGCCTAGGCCCTGATCATAATGTGTCTAGCTGTCGGTTTTGTGCTAGATTTAACCAACGCACTATTAAGCGTTTGTATATCTTTGCCTCAAAATATTTTTGGAAACAGATTTAACTATCCTGAAATGTCAGATAGCAATCAGACTACCTGAGTACACAAAAAATGCAATGAAAAGGACAGACCATCGAGATCCAAAACCGAAGCTTCTCCTAAGCCAGTCGCCGGTACTCAGTGAGGCGCTTTCGCAGCCCTGATGCCCGCTACTTTGGAGTTGCAGGCCCCTACCGAGACCCATGTGGAGTCCAGCACACCGCGAGATTCTCAAAGTATTGTACCCGCGGGTGTCTCCCTCGGATGGGTCCGGAGCCGCTGAGCAGGCACTGGCTTCTGAGGGTGTATTCAGGCAACATTTTTATATAAGACACCAGTTTCAAAATCAAAGACAAAAGCAACTTCTAAAGCTAAACCGATGTGTGAGCCACGTGCGCAGGCTTCTATGTCCAGAAAGCAGATCAAAATGGTTGAGGACCTAATTAGCTTTATCAGGGGTTCCCAACCCCCTCCTGATAAGAGGCCTAGGCAAGACACTGATTATGAATCTTCAGATCAAGTTTCTATTTCTTTTGATTCCTCTTCTGATCAGGAATGATCTATATCACCCTATGAGGATTCTGATGCAGAGGAATCTAGCCCATCTGCATCTCCTCCTGAAGATTATTCCTTTGGAGAAACTTTGCTTACTTTGAGGGAGCATTTTCATTGAGAGTCAGTATTTCTCAGGATCAAAGGAGGCTCAGGGATTTCCTTCTCCCTTGGCATAGGTCTTTAGCAGCCATACCTCCTGTTTTTAGACTTTGTGGATGATGTGTTTTCTGGAGTCAAGCTTGACTCCAGACTCCTTACCTCCGGCTCCTAGCAAGCCAGACAGATATTACAGGGTTCCTGACTCACATTTTTATTTAAAAACCCTGCTGCTGACCCTGAAACTATTTCACAGGGTCCAAAAGGTGTTGAGGCCTCAACAGCAAAAAATCCTACCCCCCCTGACAGATTCCAGGGCACTGGATAGATGGGGAAAGAAGGTTTATATATCTGCAACCTTGGCAATTAGGGCCTTAAACTGCCAGTTTCATATGCTGAAGTATCAACAACATGTTATGGGATTGCTGAAACAGAAAATGATTATTTCTGAATGTGCAGAAAATAAAGAATGGCAGGAATTATTGCATGCAGCAGAAGTTGGAAAGCATACTTTGCAGTGCGGTTTTGATACCTTAGAGGCCTCCTGCTGCAAGGCCGCAGTTACTGGATCTGTAATTAGGAGGCATGCCTGGCTAAAAGAGCAAAATTTACCTGATCATGTTAAAGCTAAATTGCTGGATGCACCTTTACAGCATGATGCTCTGTTTGGTATTAAGGCAGAAGAGGTTTTAAAGAAAATGGAAGACCAAGCTAAGTCTCTGCAAACTATAAAAGACTTACAAGTGCAGCCAACAAGATTCAGTAGACACTGGCCTACAAAAAAGTGGTCCTTTCCTGTGTCCGACAGAGCCCAACGGGACAAATCCAGGCGCCCTAAAGGTTCTAGATACCAGACACAGTATTCTTACAGGTCAAAGCAATGGGGTGCTTTTACCTCCAAATCTGGAGGAAATAAAGTGCAACCCTACAGTAAACAGTTTCAATGACTTCCCTCTGCCGTCACCAAGCACTTCTCTTTTGGCAGCACCCTTAGGGGGAAAATTAGCACTTTATGCTCAAAATTGGCAATTAACCCCAGGACAAGTGGGTTTTAAACACAGTATCTCAGGGATACAGATTCCACTTCCACACTCTGCCAATTGCAAACGGTTGGCCAGATCTGCCAAAAAATCAATGGGCAGAGGCACAGAAACAAGTTACGTTCCTCATGGATATGGGGGCTATTCATCCAGTACCAGAACATGAAAAAGGGACAAGTGTTTTATTCAGTACTGTTTTTGGTACCCATAAAAGACTATGCCTGGTGCCCAATACTGGATTTATCAATTTTGAACACATACCTGGACATTTCAAAATTGAAAATGCTAACTTTGCAGCAGCTTCTGCCCATGCTGGGCAAGAACTCTTGGCTGGTGACATTAGACCTAAAAGAGGCATACCCTGCATATCCCAATAAGGGAATCGTGCAGGAGATACCTCCGTTTCAGGGCTGGCTTTATGCATTACCAATTCTCTGCCCAGCCCTTTGGCTTATCTGCTGCACCCAGGGTCTTTGCAAAGTGCCTGGCACCAGTAATTGCATTTTGCAGGCGAAGTATACAAATCTATCCTTGGACGACTGTCTCATTCAAGCAGAGAACAAGGCAAGGACATTCTTCAGCATCTGGCGTTTGTGAAAAGGCTTCTTACATGCCTAGGGTACACAATAAACGAAAATAAATCACAGCTGGTACTCTCTCAAAAGATAACATTCCTGGGTGCAAGTTTGAATACAACTGCCCAGATGGCTTTCCTCACGGCAGACAAAGGCAACTGACTACTTCAAAGTGATGGCAACAAAAACTCAAGTTTATCTGCAAGACCAACTCTGCAGGCTTTGGGGTTCATGGCATCCTGCATTCTACTGATTCCATATGCAAGACTGCATATGGGGAAACTACAGTGGTACCTAAAAAGTTTATGGAGTCAACATAGTCAGTCTGGAAACGATGATTCCTCTCATTCCCTGTCTACAACAGAAGTTTCTATGGTGGGCAAAGACATGTCACCAAAACATGGGACGACCTTTCACGCTACTCCCTGCCAGCCAAACCTTAACAGACGTATCAGATTATGCTTGGGTGGCCCACCTTGCAGGAAGATGCATTCCGGGCATATGGAGCCCAAAGCAAATGAATCTGCATATCAACCAAAAAGAGGTGTTAGCTGTTCAAAATGCCCTGGCAGCCTTCAAGGACTTTTTTTCATCCAGGACAACTACTGATAGACTGACAACACCACGGTTATGTGGTACATAAGCAGGGGGGTACACACTTAATACCCCCTTTGCAGACTAGCCATGGCACTGTGGGACTCAGCTTTGACTTAGCAAGTACATCTTCAATCTCTATTCTAAGTGATGCGATTGTTGGGAAGGGGGGGAAATACAGTAGAATAACAAAACATGTGGCTTCCCAGAGTTGTCCTTTGTCAAGCAGAGAGCAGCAAGTCAAAAGATCATTACAGCTAAATAGATTCCTCCAAATATTTTCCGGTTAAATTAGGGATGCTATTTCTCACCTCCTCCCACTAATTGGCTGGATGTTCACTGTCTGCCAAGATTTTTTTTAACTTTTCTGACTGATCCTAGCCAAGAGCTCTTAAAACTCCTAAAGAACAGAAAACTCAAATGCAATACAAGAAAAAAAATTGAGACCCGATTCCTCCAGGAGCACAGTTGGCACGGTTTCCTTCCTGAAGGGAATCAATTGGTATTCTCAGTCTCCCCTTTCAGTCCCACATTACACACTAAATCTTGAATGTCCAAAGTTAGAGCAGAGTTTGCTGTGGTAATCCTGAAAGGTATACATTCATCTTCATCCACAAGGACACCAACCATCGATGCAAAGGTCCCTTTAGGAAAGCTGAAATTGACTGTAGCAGTGACTGGTAAGGATACTAGGGTACATATCATAATTATAGATGTTTAAGTGTTGTCACTGCTCTAGTCCAATTTCCTCAGTCTCCTTCCCCTTGTTTGTAAATGTTCTGTATTGGACTGGGATTTATATAAGCTTACTCCCTCCCCCTCCATTTTTCCTGTTTTGTTCTGATGGTCTTTGTCTTTTACACAAGTTAGTTGTCCCCCTTTTTGATTGAAGTTTAGACCTGTGAGTACTGCATACGGTTTTCAGAGTGGGTGAATCCTTAATGGGGCCAAGAAAGAACAGCAGATTTTTGACCTTGCATCTGTTATACCACATCCTGGTCAACAGAGGATGGGATCCATAAAGTCTGTTCAGAGATGGACTTGCCTGTGGAATAAATAATTGAAGTTGACTAGCTGAGTCTGCACGTCAGTGTATGCTGTTATGGTAAGTTAACAGTTGTACTTGTCATAACTGACTCATGGTGCATTTATGTCCTGATCATTGAGAATCTGTGTATTGCATGGAGGGTGCTGATATTTGGAAAAAGACAAGCCAGTTAAGCACCAGAGTGGCATGCGACTTGACCTTAGCTTTAAGGTCTGGTCCCATGCTAGGCAATAAAATCTGCCTGTACTGTCTAGCAAATGAGTGGCCAAGTGAAACACTTGATAAGTTGTCTATCTCGCCTTCGTTTTTGCTGTTTGGGATCGGAGCCAATCCTCTGCTCTGACTCTGCCATCTTCAATTGCTAGAGAGCTGTTTACTGCCTCGAGGCTACCCCTTATCCCATGATGCCTAGAGATAACTATCCAGATCTCATTTGCTGCTTCAGCTGTGAGGTGTCGTTTTCTGGCTCAGGCTTGTATTTTCAAATTTTCAAAATTTTTGTGTAGAAATATGTCCTTATATTTAAAACTATTAGATTATCTTTTCTTAGTTTTATTTACAAGAGTTTGTTGTTGAATACCTTTTAGTCCTTAGTAGAACTTGTTTAAGTTAGAGCTCACCCCTCCCTCTCCCCTTGCCGAGGAAGCCGTTTAACTTGCAGGCCCTCCTTTCCTCTGCCTTTTTTTTTTTTTTTTTTTTAAGATGGCAAAAAAGTTTGTTTTATATATTTTTTTACGTAGTCTGTTGTACTTTGACTAGAGTAGAAATTTGTTTCTGTCTGTGTTTCTTTTCTGGTGGTTGATATGTCTAAAGAGGCTGAAGTATCTGGACTTAAAAACTGACTCATGCTGTCAGAAAATGTCTCTGACAGACGGGCACACTAGCTGCGTTTATTGTTTGGGTGCTGTTCACCTGCAGGATTCTTGTTCTGTCATTCCTTTAGTCCAAGAGTCCTGCAGGAATGGAACAAATTGATACTTCGGGGTCTATTAACCTCAGGATTCACAGGCAAAATTCACAACCAGTGAAATCCCCAAAATCCTAAACAGTCGGCTCCACCTTCAGAGCCGACCCCAGTACAGGGTTTGCAGAGTATCTGTTCTGGCTGGCACCGACAAGATAACTCCTCAGTCGGCTGCATCCGATGTTTCGGAGCCATCTCGGAGTCATAAAAGGCTGAGGTCCCCCTCTTTAATAGTCTGTTCATTTGGCTCCTGGCTCTCCATTATTGCAAAGTGAACTTAACTACCGTTCTTCACACTCCTCTCGATCCTCTAGGCTGTCTGATCATGATGTGGAGAGAGTAGTGAGTAAGTTGCTGAAATCACAGGCACTAGCTAAAATGTCTAGCCCTCCAACAGGTATCTGCTCCATCCACCTCCCTTTCTGTTCTCCTCTGACTCCATTGAGCTCGGAGCCGGAGTTTATTGGGGTTCGAGTAGTGGAACAGTCTGCTCTGATAATCATATCTCCTTCGGTTCAGACGTCTGCTCAGAATACCTTGATGGTACCTTCCATCAAGGGATCTGGATGCCGGGGCTCCCTCTGCTCCGAGGGGGTGAGTGGTGTCTGACCCCGTTCTCCCTCTCGGAGCATCGGCACAGGTGAGCTCTGCTCCAACATCAGCCTTGGAGCTGTCCCCCTTGGCACGGAGAAAGATTCCTGTTTTTTCTGATCTTGAACTTTCTCTGCCTAGTGGCAGGGATGCCTTTGAGGTCATGTGGAGTGTGCGGTCTCCCATGTCAGCTCCACTACCAGCCCCACCGGCTCCATCCCCCTTAGTGCCTGTGCCAACCTCTGCTACTCCTCCAGACCCCAAGTGTAGGGAACCGATGCTCAAGGACACCCCATTGGGTGTTTCCTCTTCTGAGGCCTCCCCGGATCACTCAGAGGAGCCCCCTCGGAAGAAGTGCAAGAGGAAGCACATTGACTCCCCTGAGTCTGTCACTTCTGATACAGACTTAGATGAATCAGAAGGGTCCCAGAGATCCCCCTCTGAAGATGTTTTTTTCTCGGATCTCTTGGAAATGCTTAGGCAGCGGGGGAACTGAAAACCCCTAGCCCCTACAGAGGATGAGTCTGTATTCCTGGATGCTTTCGGTTCCCGACCTTCCACCCCCTGGGGTTCTCTGCCTTTTGACCCACTTATGTCCATAGTGGCTCGAAAGGCTTGGTCAGCTCCGGACACAGTGGAACCACCTCCGAGGAGACCTGGCAAATTTATTACAGCTCCCCAGGATAAGCAATTCCTTTCTAAAGGTGTGCCTGTTGATGCCATGGTGATAGCAGCAGCCACCAAAAAAAGTTAGCAGAGACCTCTTCATCTGTTCATCCCCCTAACAAGGAGTCTAGGATGATGGACAGGTACAGAAAGTGAATGTTTGCTTCAGCGACCTTCTCCTTCATGAGGTCACTGAACTATGTCATTTTACTCTACTTCAAAGGGATCTCCTTAAAGAGCTTGGAGATGCCCTTCAAGAGCCTACAGCTGAGGGAGTACAAGCCAAAGTAGCTTCCCAGCTAGCGACGCTTAATTCTATAGTTAACTCCTCCATGAGGCTCATTTCCTATGCAGCTGATGGAGCAAGTAGAGCTGCGGGCATGGGTGTAGCCCTTAAGAGGCATGCATGGTTGCGGCTGTGTCACTTTGCGGAACCCTTTCGAGCGTCCTTCACCAATACCCCCTTTGATGGCTCCTTTCTCTTTGGGCCACAGGTGAAAGCCACGTTGACTAGGTGTAAGCAAGAAGGCAAGACTCTCTGCCATGTGAGTCCATTTTTCTACTCCCTCTAGACCTTACCCAAAGGGTCAGAAGAGTGGGAAGATGTGGTTCCTTAAATCTCAGGGAGCCTTGCCTGACACATGTAGTGATTTTTATTTCCTCCAGAGGCAGAGGGGGAAACCATAATAGATGCCGTCCTCATGGCAGAGGGTGTCCGCAGAACCAGGGCAACAGAGAATCTTTCTCTAAGCCCTTACAGCATCCCTGAAGGGTTGCCCAGCTGCTCACCTCTGGAGGCAGTTGGGGGAAGGCATTAACTGTACCCAAAAGCCTGGCAAAATTTAACAAAAGACAGATGGGTATGGTCCATTATATCCAGAGGTTACGAAATTCCCTTCCATCAACCCCCCTTTAGTCAAAAAAAATCCTTCCAGATGTTCCACCCAGTCTGAAGGAGCAAGCAGTAACAAGTTTCAAAACTACTAGAAAAAAGCTATCCAGGACGTCCCCGCAGACCAGCACGGATCCGGAACTTACTCGAGGTTCTTTTTGGTACCAAAAAAGAGGGGACTAGAGACAGATTCTGGGTCTTAGCAGACTAGTCTGTACAAAGAAAGATGTTCATCGTGTTTCACTGTTGCAGTCATGACTGTAGGGTTCTCCCCTGCTGGCAGGCAGTCCTTGGTCGGCCAAAATCCCAAAGTCTGGGTCCGGTGTCGGCTGTTCAGCCATGCTCCCTGATGTCAGAGCGCCGGGAGTACAAAGCTGACAACCGACGCCATGTTCTCCAGTCTTTCTTGCCGTGCGGTGATAGCAGTTAGCAAGTGCTGGTCAGCTGACTCCTGACAAGTTTTTCTAAAACTTCAGTCCGAAGATTTTCTTCTACTCAAAGCTAAGTACCCCGTTGGGGAAGCTTTTTTTTCTTGCTCCAGTCCGATGTCAGAAAAAGTTAATTGCATTTCATGTGGGAAGCAAATACCTCATAAGGATTTTCATTCTTACTGTATTCCTTGCTTAGGCCCTGACTACGACGTAGCTAGTTGTCGGTTTTGTGCTAGATTCAATCAACGTACTATTAAACGAAGGTACGATTTTGCATTTTATTACTTCGGTAGGCGTTTTAATTACAAAATGTCGTCTGATACGGTTCCGGCTACCGCAGTTCACAAACGATGCAAGGGCAAAGACAGGCCTCCGAGGTCCAAATCAGACGATATCACACAAGCAGAGCCAGCTTCAGGTTCGGCCATCGTCAGTGAGGCGCTTTTGCAGCCCCTGTCGTCAGCCATTTCGGAACCTATAGCCGAAACGGACTCCCACGAAGAGCCAACTAGGCCTTTGAATATTTCTGTTGCTGGACCTTCGGACAATGCTCCTTCAGATGGGTCTGGAGCCGCCGTGCAGGTACCGGCTTCCGAAGGGGTTTTCAGGCCTACTCAGCTTCTAATAAAGGCAAAGCCAAAGACAAAGGCAAAGACTCCTTCCAAATCAAAGACTGCAGCCCAGGCCTCTTCTGATCCGGCTCCCAAGTCTCAAACAGTTACTTAAGATGGCGGAGGACTTACTATGATTAGGGATTCACATCCCCCTCCAGATAAAAGGCCAAGGCAGGAAGTTTATTATGACTCCTCTGATCAGGCTTCTGTTCAGTTTCTTCTTCTGACCAGGAATATTCTTTCCCTCATGAGGATTCTAATGCTGAGGAATCCATTCCTTCAGCTTCTCCCCTGAGGATTTCTCTTTTGGGGAAACTTTGCATGAAATGAGGAACACTTCCACTGGGAAGGACAGGAGTATTCAGAATCTAAGAAAAGACTAAGGGATTTTCTTCCCCAGCATAGACCCCTGGCTATTCCTCCTATTTTAGATATTGTGGATGATGCTTTTTCGGAGGCTAACTTAACTCCTGATTCTTTTCCTCCAGCTCCTGTTAAGCCAGACAGATACTATAGGGTTCCTGATTCCCACCACTTTTTATACAAGAACCCTACTGCTGACCCTGAAACCATTTCTCAGGGTCCTAAGGGCGTAAAGGCCGCTTCTGCTAACCCCATTCCCACTGAGGGATTCCAGATATTTAGAAAGATGGGGCAAAAAAGTGTAAACTTCTGCTACTTTATCTATTAGGGCTTTAAACTGTCAGTTTCATATGCTGAAATACCAGCAGTTTCTCCTGTCTGTTCTAAAACAGAAGCTTACTTCCATTTCCGCCTGTGCAGATGATACAGACGCTCCTGAGGAAGGCCTCAAACGCAAGCCTCTTATAGACCAAGACAGTGGACTGCTTCCACCCCTAGGGGAGGAGAGGACAGGTCGCAAACTCATAGGAAACTGACTCAATGACTCCCTCTGTTGGGCTGCAGGAACTTCTTGCCTGGAAGCCCCTCTCTGAGGAAAACTTTCTCTTTCACCTAAATTGGACTCGTATAACCCAAGACAAGTGGGTTCTGGATGTAGTTTCAAGAGGTTACAAATTCCATTTTCATACCCTACCAAGGCCAAGCGGATGGCCAGATCTTCCAAAACATCAATGGTCAGAGGCCTTAAACCAGGTGGAATCTCTCTTGGCTATGAAAGCCATAGAACTAGTTCCACTTTCAGAAATGGGACACGGATTTTACTCGAGGCTCTTTAGTCCCCAGGAATCAAAATTCATGGAGACCCATTCTGGATCTGTCAGTCTTGAACACTTTTCTAGAGATACCAAAATTCAAGATGCTTACTCTACAGCAGCTACTTCCAATGCTGACCAAAAATGCATGGATGGTGACTTTGGATTTAAAGGAGGCATATTTACACATTCCCATCAGGCAGGAAAAAAGAAAATACCTCTGGTTCAAGGCCGGATCGAGGCACTATCAATTTTCTGCGCTGCCCTTTGGATTGTCTACTGCGCCCAGGGTCTTTACCAAATGCCTGGCTCCAGTAGTAGCTTATTGCAGACTAAAGGGAATTCAAATTTACCCTTATCTGGACGACTGTCTTATTCAGGCAGACAGCAAGAATGTCTTTACTCCAGCATCTAGAGTTTGTTCAGAATCTTCTCCAGTTCCTGTGATTCACTGTAAACATAATGTCAAATTTGACACCCTCACAACAGATAATATTTCTGGGCGTTTCTCTAAACACAACAACCCAGATGGCATTTCTGACATACGAAAAAGAATTACAGCTGGCCTCAACTTTCAAAACCTTGACAACTTTAACTCGGCTATCTGCAAGGAGATTCCTGCAGGCTTTGGGTTACATGGCCTCCTGCATCCTTCTCGTACCGTATGCAAGGCTACATATGAGGAAAATACAGTGGTACCTAAAAAGTGTATGGTCTCAGCATTGCCACAGTTTAGACATACTGATCTCCGTCCTGCCTTGTCTTCAAAAGGAATTCCTTTGGTGGTCCAAGGCATATACTCTAAACAAAGGGAAACCCCTTCTGTCTGCCTCCTGCCACTCAGATACTGACCACGGATGCCTCAGATTATGCATGGGAAGCCCATTTTCAGGGTAACTGTCTGCAGGGCCTTTGGACAAAGGATCAGAAGCACCTGCATATCAATTTAAAGGAAATGTTAGCCGTACAGAAAGCACTATTGGCCTTCAGGAATCTTCTACAACCAGGACAACTACTGATACGGACAGACAACACCACAGTTATGTGGTACATAAACAAGCAAGAGGGATCTCATTCCTATCCCCTTTGCAGACTAGCCATGGATCTTTGGAACACAGCTCTAGCTTGCAATCTGGACCTTCAAGCACAGTTTCTACCAGGGAAGCAAAACTTCCTGGCAGACGGTCTGAGCAGAAACCTTTCGGACCCACACGAATGGATGCTGGACCCCGAAATATTCAAGATGATTACTGCAGTCTGGGGATGTCCTCACATTGCATCCCACCTCAATCAATTACAGATTTTTTGCACCAGGACTTTCCACGAACAAGCTTGGAAAGTGGATGCACTATCATTCAGTTGGAGAAACCTCTCGGGATATGCCTTTCCGCCTCTTCCTCTTCTTCCACGAGTATTATTAAAGATCAAACAGGACAAGCCCAAGATGATAATCTTGCTGGCTCCAAATTGCCCTCGACAGTTTTGGTACCAAACACTGAAAAACCTTTGTCTGGAGCCCCCTTGGGTTTTACCACAAGACACCGAACCTTCTGTCCCAACACCAGGGTCAGGTTCTACACTCCCATGTCAAAACTCTCAGCCTGGCGGCCTGGTTAATCCAGGGTCTTTGAATCATTCTCTCTTACCCAAGCAGGTTTTGGATGTCATTTTAGAAGCCAGTCGTCCTAGCACTATGAAATCTTATGCAGGAAAATGGAAAAGATTTTGTTCCTGGATGCAGGCTCGGGATTCTGATCCTCTTATTCCTAACATTCCTCAGATTTTACTTTACCTGACAGACCTCTTACATAAGGGTCTCTCTCTTCCATAAAGATTCATGCCTCTGCTGTTTCTGCTCATTTTAATACAGACCCTCCAATCTTTTCACCAGCTCATGAGACCGTTTCTCAGAGGAGCTAAGAACTTGAGGCCCCCTAGATCCTCCCATTCCTGTTTGGGATCTCAACTGTGTTTTGGAAAAGCTCACCTTACCTCCTTTTGAGCCTGCTGCCACATCTGACATAAAGTTTTTACCTTTGAAGACGGCCATCCTGTTAGCTCTGACCTCTGCCAGGAGAGTTTCAGAGTTGCAAGCTCTCATGGCTGTGGAACCTTATATTATTTTTCATCAAGACAGGGTGTCTTTAAGGACTAATCCTACTTCCATGCCTAAGGTGGTTTCCAAAGTGGCTTTAAATCAAACTTTTCACTTGCCAGCTTTTTCCCCACTCCTCAAAATAAAGGGGAAATGATCTTACATTCCTTGGACGTACACAGACAACTACGTTTTTACCTGGACAGAACCAAGGACATCAGGAAATCAGAGCAGTTGTTTGTTTCTTATGCTTCAAGTTCCCAAGGTAAAGCCATTTCAAAACAGACCATTTCTAAATGGATTGCTCATGGAATCAGATTTTGCTATTCATACCATGGAAAGCAAATCCCAGGGAGTATAAGGGCTCACACTACCAGAGCTGCTGCCACTTCTGCTGCCTTCCTCAGGGGAGTTCCTACCAAAGACATTTTGGAAGCTGCAATTTGGAGTTCAGTGCATACTTTTTCCAAGCACTACATTCTACCTCTCTACTCTAAGTGTAGGGCAGGCTTTGCTTCTGCAGTCTTGCAGGGTCTTATAGCCGCCCCCTCTACTTTATGACCACCTCCCTTTCATTCTGCTTTGGGATTCTACCCTACAGTCATGACTGCAACAGTGAAACACTATGAACATAGTACAGTTGTGTACACTTACCATAAATGTAGATGTTCGAGTGTCTTCACTGTTGCAGTCCGGGTTTCCCTCCCTCCTGTCCCCTCTTATTTTTTCTTGTGGTTCCTTTTTTTCACCCTTCTGAGGTGTATTTGCAAAGGGTATAGGCCCTTACTCATTTTGGAACTTCTGACGTCTGGGGCAAGAAAAACTGGAGAACATGGCGTCGGTTGTCAGCTTTGTACTCCTGGCGCTCTGACGTCAAAGTGCATGGCTGAACAGCCGACGCCGGACCCAGACTTTGGAATTCTGGCCAACCGAGGACTGCCTGCCAGCAGGGGAGAACCCTACAGTCATGACTGCAACAGTGAAGACACTAACATCTACATTTATGGTAAGTTTACACAACTGTACTTTTCGGATGGTCACGCTACAGTCCATTCTACCCTTTCTGGGTCTGGACAATTGGATGCGCTCGATGGATCTTCAGGACGCGTACTACCATATCAAGATGGGCAGATGCTCCAAGAGATTTCTTTGCTTTCAGGTGGGGGCCAGTCATTACCAGCTCAGAGCTCTGCCCTTTGGTCTCACCACAGCCCCCAGGGTGTTCAAATGTATGGCAGTGTCACGGCTCACCTGAGACGTCAAGGATTCCAGGTGTTTACATATCTAGATGACTGGCTCCTCACTGCTACCACCAGGCATCAACTCCTTCAAGCGTGGGATTATACAGTCGCATCCTACACCCAGCTAGGTATTACAATAAAGTTCAAAAAATCCACCTTGTTGCCCTGTCAGTTTATTACTTACATAGGAGCAGACTTAAACAAAAGGGATATGTTCGCAACGTTACCACTAGTATCCACAATTCGTCAAGTGCAAATTTTAATGCAGAGCAAAAGGATCCAAGTCAGATATGTCCTTCAAACTCTGGGCTCCATGGCAGCTGCCATTCTTCTAATCCCACTAGCACGCTTCCACATGAGAATTCTTCAGTGGCTTTTCACACAGTGGTCTTTCCAAGAGCTACCTATGTCTCTCATGATCCTGATCACGGAAGCATGCAAAAGACACCTTTCTTGGTGGATGGTCTCCCCATTAGTTACTCAGGGCAGACCTTTCATACAACCCCCTCCGGTAGCCACAGTGACAGATGCCTCCCTGATAGGGTGTGTGGGGGGGCATTATCTGGGCAGGACAGTCCAAGGCACTTGGCAACATCACGAGTACCATCTGCACATAAATGTCCTAGAAATGAGAGCCGTGCTTCTAGTGTTGCAAGCTCTTCAAGACTCTCTCCCCCCTTTGGGACCATTGGAATTCAGACAGACATGTCAGTGGTGTGGTACATCAACAAGCAGGGTGGAACAATATTCTACCCCCCTGTGTCGAGAAGCACTCAGACTTTGGCAGTGGGCGATTTCCTCCCAACGTTTTCTGATTGCGATGCACATCCCTGGGAGATCCAGCAGCGGACAGGCTCAGCACAGCTATCCTCATGCCTCACGAGTGGTCTGTGAATCGGGAAGTTGCGGATCTTTTCTGCAAATGGGGACAGCCGTGCTGCGATCTTTTTGCCACCCCCTTCAACAGCAAATGCAGCAACTTACTTCTCCCTTTTGCTTCCAGGTCACATACCCAGAGACGCTGTAGTCCACGATTGTCCTCAGGGATTTCTTTATGCTTTTCCATTTCCCCTGATACCGAAACTCATACAGAAAGCAAAATCGTTGGTTTGCAAAATGATCCTTATTGCCCCCTACTGGCCCTCTACAGATATGGTTCTCGTTCCTGCACCATTATCTTCTCTTAGCCCTGGACTCTGGACCCAATTCCAGATCTCCTGATTCATCAATCATGCGGGTTGCATCAGTCCCTCCAAACTCTTCAGCTCACAGCTTGGTTGCTCCACTTCCAACCTTAGCCAGGCTTCCCAGCATTTCTCCAGCAGTCCATGAGATTATCATCTCCTCTCATAAGTCTACAACGAGAAAAACTTATGCTAGCAAATGGAAACGTTTTTCTTGTTGGGCGGAGTCTAGGAATGTGGATCCCTTCTCAGCCCGAGTCCATGAAATTCTGGAATTCCTGGCACAACTGTTTCACTCCGGGGCCGCTTCTGCTACGATTAGGGTACAATTAGCTGTTATTTCTAATTTTCGTATTGGTTTGTCGAATTCTAATATTGTCTGATAAGCTTTGTAAAGCTTTTTTGAGGGGAACATCTCTTCTTAGACCTCCAGTGAGAGATCTCCCTCCCCCTTGGGACCTTAATTTAGTCCTAACTTCTTTAATTCTGCCCCTTTTTGAACCAGCAGCTTCCTGCTCCAAGTCTCTATCTTGGAAGACACTCCTGGTAGCTATCACTTCAGCTAGGCATATCTCAGAACTTCAGACACTGTGCTCGTCCTCCCTTAGGTTCATAGGTTCATACTAGGCTATCTGCCCTAGGGCATTTATAAGCCTAGCCAGAGTGTGTGTGGCTTTCACCACCCCTTAGGATGAGAATACTATACCCATTAGTTTGCTGTGCCTCTGTCCAGCAGTGATACAGAGATGATTCCCAGGGTAAACCTACGATCTCCCATCCACTCAAGATTTCTCTTGAACAGAGTCAGTGAGGGGCTCTGCCTCACATGGACTGGGATTCTGTTCCATAGTGTAGGGAGTCTCTGGGTGATGAATCTGTCCCTCCAGCACGTCCTATTTATATCCGTGTTGAGGTTTAAGTCTCTTGCTCTCGTGGCTCTGGTGGATTTGGATTTTTTGAGGTGGAGCATGTCCATTAATTCCATGTCCATTAGTTCCGCGTCTCCCTACCTAGTTTTTCACAAGGACAGAGTTGCTCTGAGGACTAATCCTTCGTTTCTTCCTAAAGTCTGCTCGGAAAATAATTTAAACCAATCTATAGATCTCCCTGTGTTCTTCCCAAATCATAGCAACAAGGCAGAGTACAAACTTCACCAATTGGACGTTCATAGACTATTGTATTTTTACCTGCACAGAACTAAAGAAATAGTCAGACCAGTTGTTCTTTTTCTATGCCTTAAACAAGGTCTCCCAGTTTCCAAGGTGACCTTATCCAGATGGTTGTCCCACACTTAGTTTTATTTATCAGTTAAGGAACAGAGTTACCAATTAAGCCAAAAGGGTCATTCTACTAGGGCGTTGGCCACCTCCATAGCCTTTCAGTCTAGGTTGCCCATGGATTCCATCTGTACAGCTGCCACATGGGCAAACCCTCATACCTTTATTTCTCATTAGAAAGTGGATATGGTCTCCTGGAGCAGAGCTGACTTTGGTTCCACTGTTCTGAAGAGTCTGTTCCACTGAGCCACCCACGATGTTAAGTGCTAGGAACGCTGTCCCAAGCAGCAAGAATGAAGGCGAGATAGACAACTTAACATTAAGAAGTTATGTACCTACCCTAATGTTCCATGTTAGTTGTCTTCATCTCACCTTCTTTCTTGTGTCCCTCCTTTCAATCCACTAGGATGGGGGATGGAGGGAGTTTCCCCCTTTTATTTTTTCACTGGCTGAGTGTTCTTTTATTCTTCTGGCCAGGTCTTCCTAACCTATTCTAAATATTAGAATGCATGGAGCAACCAGTTTTTTGATAACTGGTCTCTCTCGTCGGGATTGGCTATTTCAAACGAGATCTGGGTAGCTATTGCTAGGCATCATGGGATAAGGGGTAGCCTCGAGCCAGTAAACGGCTCTTGAGCTATTGAAGATGGCAGAGTCTGAGCCTAGGATTGGCTGAGATCCCAAACAGCAAGAAAGAAGGCGAGATGAAGACAACTAACATGGAATGTTATGGTAGGTACATAACTTCTTATTTCTGCCTGCTGTCTCTATTGTTAAGTCTTCCTAATTTCCTATTAATTTTTTGGGGTTGCTAGAATAACAGGATGTTGCCTATAGTCTGAATGCAAATACTGAAACTCGAATGTCATTTAGTCACTTCAAGCCTCAGTGTTTTCACTGAAAACCACATTCTGAGGAACAGATCAAAAATGTGCAATAATATGGATGTCCTGTGAAAGCCTATTCACTTTATGTATGGAGGTAAGTAACCATAGCAGACTGTTCTACCTGTCTGACAGCATTCACTTAGTGTTTTATGGCTTTGAAAGCAGGGAAAACACTTTTTTTTTTCCTTTAACTAGCAGTACATAGAGTAGGTGAAGCTTAATGCACTACAAGCTGTCACAGATCTTAACCTCTTATGTTTATTGTGATTTAAAAGCTTGTTTTTTTCAACGTTGTACTTATTTGACTGCCTGCACTTTTAAAAAGTCCTTTTTCGTTTAACTGTTGTAGGCTACAAACTAAAGTGCAATAGCCTTTTCTGATAGTTTGTAGTCGTTGAAAGTTGTTTTGTGTTTTTTTTACTGTTTTTGCCTTTTTTCAAAAAAACAAAACTCCCAAAACAATTCCTTGATGTTCTTCGTTCCACATTGCTGCAGTCCTAACTATTGGGTAGTCCGCTGTCCAGTCGGCCCGAATACCAGAGTATATGGCTGACGTCGGTCAGGGCGCATTAGACTGACATCAGTACGTCAGGGTACTAATGCGCATGACCGACGTCATATCCTCAGTCTTTTTTGCCGCATGGTCCGATGCAGAAGCAGTTTTGCAAGTGCAGGTTGGCGTTCTGAAATTTTCTGAAGTCGGAGTTTCAGACCGAATCAGAGTTGGCTAAGTACCCGTTAGAACATTTTGGTTTTTCTTGCCTCAGTATTTAACCGGATGTCAGAAAAAGTGAATAACTGTATTTCTTGTGGGAAACCGATACCTCATAGGGATTACCATACCTTGTGTATACCTTGTTTAGGGCCTGATTGTTGGATGCCGCGGTTGTGCTAGGTTTAACAAACGCACTATTAAGAGAAGGTTAGACTGTGCCAGGTTAGTGTTTGGGAAGCGTTGTAATTATAAAATGCGGATGCTCCGGCGCCAAAGCGCAAGGACAAATCAGCGAAGCCTAGGGTTGATGAACCGACAGTCCCGGACGTCGGTTCTTTAGAAACTCAGTGGAGCCAGAGGTTTTGCCAGGAGTTTCTTTGGAGTCTCAGGCAGAGACTTTACTGTTACAGGATGTGCCTTCTCAGGAGGTAGGCCAGGCTGAGGGGCTTCTCAGGTAACTGTTCTTCCTCTCTTCCCAAGGGAGTTAGAGCCTCTCCTTCTGTTTCCAAAACTTCTCTGAGAGGTAGGCCAAGTTTAGCTTCAGTGGGGCTTCTCCTAGCACTTCAGGTTCTATGCCTAAGAAACATATGCTTAAAATGGCAGAAGATTTGATTACTATGATTAGAGGTTCTATGCCCCTCCTGATAAGAGGCCTAGGGTGGAACCTGAGTTTGATAGTTTTGAACAGTGTTCAGAGTGAGGCTTCTGCGGAAGATTTGCAGGAGTATCCTCCTTATTCTGATTCTGATGTGGATGATTCCACTCCTACAGCTTCTCCTCCTGAGGATTTCTCATTTTCAGAGACTCTGCATTCCATGAGGGAGCACTTTAAATGGGAAGGCCAGGATTACTCTGATTCAGGAAAAGGCTTAGGGAATTCTTGTTTTACCCCAGCATAGGCCCTTAGCTATACCTCCTGTGTTGAATGTGGTAGAAGATGTTTTGCAGAGGCTTCCCTGAACCCTGACTCTTTGCCTCCTGCTCCTGTTAAACCTGATAGGTACTATAGGGTGCCCGAAGCTCATAAGTATTTGTTTAAGAGTCCTAGGGCGGATCCAGAAACTGTTTCTCAGGGGCCTAAAGGTGTTAAGGCCTCTGTGGTTAAAAATCCTGTTCCCACTGATAGAGGCAAGGGCTTTGGATAGGTGGGGAAAGAAAGTGTATACTTCTTCCACTCTAGCCATGAGGCGTTGAATTGTCAGTTTCACATGCTAAAATATCAAAATTATCTCCTTTCACAATTGAAATCTAAGGTGGATGCTTTGGCGGAAGGTATTGAGTGTAAAGAGTTGCTGGATTTAGTTCATGTTTCTGAACAAGTGGGTAAGCATTCTTTGCAATGTGGTTTTGATGCTGTACAGGCCTCCTCGTGGCTGCCACTAGTTCTGTTCTTAGGCATGCCTGGTTGAGGGATCAGAATTTAGCTGAGCATGTTAAGACAAGGATTTTGGATGCTCCTTTACAGTCTGATGTGTTGTTTGGTTAGCCTGTGGAAGCAGTTTTAAAGAAAATGGAGGACAAAGCTAGGTCTATGCAACCTGTTAAAGATTTTTGCAGGTGCAGCCAAGTTTAGTAGAAATTGGCCTGCTAAGGGGTGGACATATCCTGCTTATGATTCCCAGTCTAGGGGTAGGTCTAGACGTGGTAGGGGCAGAGCTCAAGGTTCCTTTAGGCCTAGAACAGGGAGTTCACCTGCTCAGACTTCTGGTGAGGGCAGGGGTCAGTCCTTTCGTAAACAGACCCAATGACCTGCCTTTTCAGCTGCCAGTAGATTCTCGTCTGGCAGCTCCTTTGGGAGGAAGACTGTCTCTTTTCAAAGAAAATTGGGATTTAATTATTCTAGACAGATGGGTGTTGGATATCATTCACCACGGTTACAGGTTTTATTTCCATACATTGCCCCCTTTCAAAGGCATGCCAGACGTTCCTCCTCCACAAAGAAAAGAGGCTCACAAGCAAATTTCTCAGTTACTCCAGATGGGGGCCATTCAGCCAGTCCCTGTATCAGAAAGGGGACTAGGATTTTATTCTCGCCTGTTCCTAGTACCAAAGAAGGGGAACACGTGGAGACCAATTTTGGATTTATCTCTCCTCAACACTTATCTGGACATTCCCAAGTTCAAGATGTTGTCGTTACAACAGCTTTTACCTCTGCTGGGCAAAGATCACTGGATGGTAACTTTAGATCTCAAGGAAGCTTACCTTCATGTGCCTATAAGGCTGCTGGAAATTCTCATTATCAGTTCTCTGCATTGCCCTTTGGCTTATCGAGTATTCACAAAGGTTCTGGCTCCAGTGATAGCTTACTTCAGGCTACAAGGAATTCAAATCTATCCTTACCTGGACGACTGCCTGATTCTGGCTCAAGAAAAGGAAGACCTTCTACAGCATCTGGAATATGTTATAGCAGTGCTAAGATGCCTAGGGTATTCTGTGACCGAAATAAAGTACAGTCTAGTACCCTCTCAAGACATGTGCTTTCTGGGTGTGAGACTGAATACAGCGGACAAACAAGAGTCTATCCCTTTACTTCCATCAACTATCTCATCAGTCCGTGCTGACTGCAAGGACAGTCCTTCAAGCATTAGGGTTCATGGCATCTTGTATTCTGGTGCTTCCCAATGCCAAACTGCATATGAGGAAGCTGCAATGGTATCTCAAAAATGTATGGACACAGCACTGCCAGGATTTGGACACTGTCATTCAAATAATACCTTGCCTTCAAAAAGAATTTTTGTGGTGGGCTCAGGAATGTCACCTAAACAAGGGACTCTCTGTGACCCGGCCAGAGGAGAGTCAGATTTTAACGACAGATGCCTCGGACATTGCTTGGGAAGCTCATCTAAATGGAAAGTGGATACAAGACAAGTGGCCTGCCAGACTACAGCATCTACATATCAACATGAAGGAGATGTTAGCAGTCCAGTTTGCATTAATGGCTTTCAAGGAGTTACTTCTTCCAGGGCAGGTGTTGATTCTAACAGACAACACAACTGTCATGTGGTACATCAACAAACAAGGGGAACACATTCTTATCCTCTATGCAGGCAAGCAATGATTTTATGGGAGACTGCTCAGCTTGCAACTAACTCTTCAGGCAAGGTTTCTGCGGGAGCACAGAACTCCTTAGCAGATGTGTTAAGCAGACAAATCATGGATCCCGTGGAAACTGGATCTTCATGTATTTCAGAAATTGACAGTGTCATGGGGAACTCCAGACATAGATCTGTTCGCTTCTCCACTAAACCACCAGCTGCCAAAGTTTTGCACAAAGGGTTTCATCACACAGCTTGGAAAGTGGATGCTCTTTCTTTCAGTTGGAAAAATCTTCATGTGTATGCCTTTCCACCTCTGCCTCTTCTTCCAAAGGTGCTCTTAAAGGTCAGACAAGACAAGCCAAGGATGATTTTAATAGCTCCAGATTGGCCTCGGCAACACTGGTACCCACTACTAAGGAGTCTGGTAAGGAAGCCTCCATGGCCTTTACCTCTGATTCCACATCTGTTATCTCAGAAGGACGGTCATCTGCTCAATGTCAAGCTTCACTCACTTCATCTAACAGCCTGGCATATTCTGTGTTGAAACACAGTAGGTCTCAACTTCCTCAACAAGTTTTAAATGTGATTATGGAAGCTAGAAGACCTAGTACAAGGAAAGTGTCAGAAAAATGGAAGAGGTTTTTATTTTGGAGTACAGCAAAGAATTTGGAGATTTCTGAGCCTAATTTGAATGGGGCTCTTCAATATCTTACTGAGTTATTGGACAAAGGTTTGTCCTTCTCTTCCATTAAGATTCATGCTGCAGCAATTTCAGCTCACTATGATTGTGACCCACCATTGTTTTCGCATCCTTTGTTCAAGCAGTTTCTTAGAGGGGCAAAGACTATAAGACCCCGAGCTCCTACTCCTGCTTGGGATCTCAATTTTGTGTTGGAAAAACTTACTCTACAACCTTCTGCTGAATTGAAATACTTGTCATGGAAGACTGCTTTTCTGTTGGCTATTACTTCTGCAAGAAGGGTGTCTGAGTTGCAGGCCCTTATGGCAGTAGAGCCCTTTTGATTTTCCATAAGGATAGGTAATCCTTCCTTTATGCCTAAGGTGGTTTCTAGTGTGGCTTTAAACCAAACTATTCATTTGCCTACTTTTATGCAGACCCCCAAAATAAAGGGGAAAAGATTTTGCACACTTTAGATGTACATAGGCAATTGCGTTATTATTTAAGCAGGACTAAGGATTTCAGTCTCAGCAGTTGTTTGTTTCTTTTGCTTTGAGTTAGGGCAAGCCTGTGTCAAAACAAACTATTTCTAGGTGGATTGGGTTTTGCATTGCATTTTGTTATTCCCATCATGGCAAGGAGATTCCAGCTGGGATTAGGCCTCATTCCACTAGGGCTACTGCCACTTCAACAGCATTTCTAAGGGGGGTGGCAACTAAGGACATTTTGGAGGCAGCTACTTGGAGTTCAGTGCATACTTTCTCTAAGCATTATCACCTTCCTCTCTACTCTAAGTCTAGGGCTGGTTTGCCACAGCTATTTTGCAAGGCATGTTGTCAGCTCCTGCTTCTTTATGATTTGCCAGCCTCCTTACCTCTGCTTTGGGATTCTACCCAATAGTTAGGACTGCAGCAATGTGGAGCGAAGAACATAGTACAGTTTTGTACCTACCATAAATGTAGATGTTTCCTTCCCTCTGTGTTTAGGGGTGGTTGTGTAGGTGAGGTTTTATGCTGATATTTTGTATATATTTTGTATATATTGTACATATTTCTGGTGCAGGTATATTGGGCCTTGTCTTTTTAGGGTCTTCTGACATCTGGGGCAAGAAAAGACTGAGGATATGGCGTCGGTCATGCGCATTAGTACCGACTGGACAGCGGACTACCCAATAGTTAGGACTGCAGCAATGTGGATCCTCGAACATCTACATTTATGGTAGGTACAAAACTGTACTTTTCTCTCCTTTCTAAGCTAGTATAGTCCAGTTTTCAGGCTAGTGCTGAATTCAGGGCTGTTACAAGTTTGAGTTGCCCAAACCTTGGATAGAAGGAATATGTTCATCGTGTTACCCTGCTGCAGTCATCACATTTGGGTTATCCTGCTGTCAGGTTGTCCCGCAGTCGGCCCGAACTCCAAAGTCTTGGTCCGGTGTCTGTTGCTGTCGCTTCTTCCCTGACGTCAGTGTGCCAGGGGTATATGAGGCATCAGACACCATTTCCTTCAGTCTCTTGCTGCACGGTGCCCGAAGCAGTTCGCAAGTGCCGGTCGGTCGACACATGAGATTTTCGAATAGTTTCAGTCAGAAGTGTTCGAAGCTAAGAACCCCGTTGGGGAACCTTTTCTTGCCTCAGTCCGATGTCAGAAAAAGTTAACAATTGCATTTCTTGTGGGAAGCAAATACCTCATAAGGACTTTCATTCTTTTTGTATACCTTGCCTAGGCCCAGACCACGACGTCACTGGTTGTCGGTTTTGTGCTAGGTTCATTAAGCGAACTATTAAGCGACGCTTTGATTTCTCACAACACTACTTTGGAAGGAAATTTTATTACACTATGCCGTCGGAGCAACCGACTACCGACTTGCATAATTGCAAAGATAAAGAAAGGCAGCATAGATCCAAGCCAGACTCTGAGCCCTCGGCTGGGCCGGTCGCCGGTTCTCTGGTTTTCAGTGAGGCGCCTACGCAGCCCCTGTCTACCGCTGAATTGGATCCCCAGACTGCTTTGGATTCTCCAGCAGAGAGTTCTAGGCCGATGCAGCCATTTTCTTTAGGCCCTACCGACTATGTTGCAGTAAGAGAAGCTGGTGCTGTAGAAACACCTTCGGTTTCTGAAGGTGTCTTCAGACAGACTACTCTCACCATAAAATCTTATGCTAAGCTTAAGACTCCTCTAAAACCAAAAAAGACTACTCTTCAGTCTCCAGGTCAAGGCCCTATGCCTAAGAAACAGATGGCTGAAGATTTAATTTCTTTGATCAGGGGTTCCCAACCCCCCCCCCCCCCGACAAAAGGCCTAGACAAGAGGAGTATGCCTCCTCTGATCAAGTGTCTGTTTCCTCCGGCTCCTCTGAGGAACAGGATTACTCCTTTCCCCCATATGCAGATTCTGATGCTGAAGACTCCATTCCCTCAGCTTCTCCCCCTGAAGATTATTCCTTTGGGGAAACCTTACATACCATGAGGGAACATTTCCACTGGGAAGGTTAGGACTACTCCGACTCAAAGAAAAGGCTCAGTTTCTTTTACTCCCCCAGCACAGACCCTTTGCTATCCCCCCAGTTTTAGACATTGTGGATGATTTCTTAGAATCTAGTCTAAATCCAGATTCTCTGCCTCCTGCTCCAGCCAAACCAGATAGATACTATAGAGTGCCTGACTCGCACAAATTCCTATACAAAAGCCCTGTTGCTGATCCAGAGACAATCTCCCAGGGTCCCAAAGGGGCTATGGCTTCTATAGCTAAAAATCCTGTACTCTCTGAAAGGGACTCCAGAGCACTAGATACGTGGGGAAGAAGGTTTACACCTCAGCTACTCTAGCTATGAGAGCACTAAATTGTCAATTTCACATGCTTAAATACCAGCAATTCCTAATGTCTCAAAACAAAAGATGGGCATGCACTCTCAACAGTCTGAATTCAAGGAAATGCAGGATCTGTTGCATGCAGCTGAACAGGTGGGCAAACATACTTTACAATGTGGTTTTGATGCCTTGGAAGCCTCCTCTAGAGCAGCTGTTACTGGGTCTGTTATAAGTAGGCATGCTTTGTTAAAAGAGCAATCTCTGCCTGATCATGTTAAAGCAAGTTACTAGATGCACCCTTACAGCAGGATGTCTTATTTAGTGTTAAAGCAGAGGAGGTTTTAAAGAAAATGGAGGATAAGGCAAAATCTATGCAGACTGTCAAAGATTTTTTACAAGTACAGCCCCCACGCTTCAGCAGAAATTGGCCAACAAAAAATTGGTCCTTTCCAGCTTCTGACAGACCACAGAGGGGTAAATACAGGTGCCCCAAGGGGCAGAGGACAAGCACAAATCCCTTACAAACCTCGCCAATGGGGCACTGCAACACAGAAGGGAGGAGAAGACAGGCCACAAACTACTAGAAAGCAAACACAATTATTTGTACCTCAAACTGCCAAGCAAAACTCTTGGCAGCTCCCTTGGGAGGAAAATTAGCACTTTTTTGCAGACAACTGGCGCATAGTCACAAAGGACAAATTGGTCCTAGACATTATCTCACAAGGATACAGATTCCATTTCCACACCTTGCCAAGAATAAAAGGAATGCCAAACCTGCCACAAAATCAATGAGCAGAGGCACAAAAACAAACTACAGCTCTCGTGGACATGAGCCATTCAGCTGGTACCTACACAGGAGCAAGGCCAAGGATTTTACTCTAGGCTCTTTCTAGTCCCCAGAAAGGACAATGCTTGGTGACCCATTCTGGACCATTCAGTTTTAAACACCTTCTTGCAAGTACCCAAATTCAAGATGCTAACACTACAGCAGCTTCTTCCCATGTTAGCCAAGAAAGCTTGGCTAGTAACGTTGGACCTCAAGGAGGCATGCCTGCATGTCCGTATCAGACAAAATTGCAGAAGATACCTCCGTTTCATTGCAGGTTCAACCCATTACCAATTCTCTGCACTGCCCTTTGGCTTATCTACTGCGCCCAGGGTCTTCACAAAATGCCTGGCACCAGTAATTGCATACTGCAGACAAAGAGGAATTCAAATATACCAATACCTGGACGACTGTGTCATCCAAGCAGAAAGCAAGGACATTCTCTTACAACACCTGGCTTTTGTAAAACATCTAAGTTGCCTAGGGTACACAGTAAATGAAAAGAAATCAAAACTAGTGCCCTCACAAAATATAACATCCCTGGGTGCCAGCTTGAATACAATGGCCCAGATGGCTTATCTGACACCAGACCAACTACAATTCACTCAATACTTCAGAGCAATGGCAACAAAGACCCAACTCCCTGCAAGAAAAATTCTGCAGGCTTTGGGCTTCATGGCATCTTGCATACTACCATTTGCAAAACTGCATATGAGGAAATTACAATGGTACCTAAAAAGCATATGGACTCAACACAGCCACAGCTTGGAAACAGTGATACCTCTCATTCCCTGCCTTAAACATGAGTTTCTATGGTTGTCACAGGCATGTCACCTCAACAAGGGTCAGCCTTTCACCTTACCCCCCAGCCAGGCAAACTATGACAACAGATGCATCAGACTATGCTTGGGGGGCACACGTCAGGACTGTGCATTCAAGGCATATGGACTGCAGATCAGAGGAATAGACCCAGTCTCACATAGTACCATTACAACCTCAAATCATACACATAAACAAACAAAGACGTACTCGGAGGCTCTGATCAAAAATCTACCAAAACGGCAGAGGCCACCAAAGCAGACACCCAAACAACCACCACCTCAGAACACAACACCTGGAACACATAGACCTCACAGTCAGTGTGTCAAACAGTCACAGCCCTTAAGGCCAAACACAATGCCAGACACACTAGTCATTGGTGACTCCATAGTCAGACACACTGACGT
This sequence comes from Protopterus annectens, assembly GCF_019279795.1. Classification (NCBI taxonomy): domain Eukaryota; kingdom Metazoa; phylum Chordata; order Ceratodontiformes; family Protopteridae; genus Protopterus; species Protopterus annectens. The sequence continues at coordinate 890,699,838 of NC_056733.1, read as the reverse complement.
CCTGCTCACCAGACTGAGTAAGGAGGTCACAGTAAGCTGCCTGTCGGGCGCTAGAATCCGCCACATAACGCAAGCACTCAGGTCTCTCAACCGCAGGTACAAATATGACTCAGTCATTGTCCACGCTGGTGTAAACGACCTGAGATGTACCTCCTTGGACTACATGAAAAGAGACATTGAGGAGCTCTCTGATTATGTAGCCCAGGCAGGTATGACCCTGACCTTGAGCAGTATCCTACCTTCACCAAGAATGATGCCACAATACAGAGATAAGATGATCAGCTTTAACAATTGGCTTAAACACTGGTGTCATTCAAAGGGGATCCAGTATCTGTCTGCCTGGGATGACATGCTGGACAAGCCACGCTGCCATGAGGGACGGCTTGCACCTGTCACCCTGGGATTCGGATATTGGCAAAGGCTCTTGCCACCTCCATAGTGCCTTTTTGGCAAGGCTCAAATTCTAAATCTACCACCCTAGAACACAAAAAGGAAAAAATCTAAGGGTAATGCTGCTCAATGCCAGAAGTCTGCCTCTCAAAATGCACAACTCGACGCCCTTCTCAGTATGGTGAACATCGGTGTCTGTGCTGTGACAGAAACCTGGTTCAAGGCTCCTGAGAGCACCCCAGCTATCAGGTTTTGCCTCATATCATGCGTTCCGCCCCAAAATCTGGACAATACCAAGAAAGGAGGGGGTATCCATATTCATCAAGGACACCCACACCTCAAGACTGGTGGCAACGCACGATGCATCGGAGACCATCCAGGTGCAATTAACCATAGGCAAGACTGCTCTGCAAATTGTAGCATGTTACAGGCCACCCTCACAAACTCAGGAACCTCACATGGCCTTCCTGAAAACACTAGAGGGATAAATGTATCACCAAACACCATCATACTAGGTGACTTCAATTACCCTAATATAGACTGGGAACACTACTCAAGCCCAAACACCCTAGCCCAAAAGTTCCTGGAATTCATAAACTCAAATGCCATGGAACAACTAGTCACCATCCCCACAAGAGGAGATAACATACAATCTCATCATCACGAACATGGGAGCACAATGTTCAACACCGAAGTACCCCTCACTGGTGAGATCAGATCACAAACTAATCTCGCTGGAGGTCCTTATCCCACCCCACCTGAAATAAAAAGACCACAGTAAAGAACTTCTCAAAAGCCGACTTCACACTTCTAAAGACTAGTGTGGTCTCCTTTAAGGCCCCGAGCGGCGGAAAACAGTACTCAAGCCGCTGAATCACTTACAAATGCCTTCTACCAGCACCTGCAGGACTGCATGGATAAGGCAATCCCAAGCAAAACAAAGACTCTTTGTACCAAAGGCAAGCGTCAGTCTGGTGGACCCCAGCCATAAACAAACTCTACAACAAAAGGAGGAAGCTACTACAAGATAGAGCAAAATCCTTAAAAGGTAAGACACCCTTGATCACTATAAGTAAAAAACTAAGAGCTCTCATAAAATCATCCAAAGCAAATTTCGAGAGAAAAATAGCTAAAGACTCAAAAGACAATCATAAGGCCTTCTTTAGCTATGTTAGAAACCTGGGAGGAAACTCCCAGATATGCTCAGAACTAGTTCAAAATGATGTGAAGATTACTGATCCTACAGACATTGCCAACATACTGGCTGACAGGTTCAGTGCAAACTTCTCCCCCTCCCACCCCCCCAAAAGGAGAGATATCTATACCAAACGATTGCAGCCCCCCAAACATCTCCAGCCCCCAAGTGGGAACTGCTCTCTCCAAAGCAAAAAACACAGCATCCATGGGACCTGATGGTGTCCCTGGCTGTGTGCTCCACGAACTCAATGAGGAATTAAACCCACAGCTAGGACAGCTGTTTAATCAAAGTCTTACCTCTGGATATGTACCCAGGGAGTGGCGCACTGCAACTGTGGTCCCACTTCACAAAGGCGGTGCCTCCACCGACCCTGGAAATTACCGGCCCATTAGCTTGACAAGCCTTATCTGCAAAGCCATGGAGAGGATCATAATGGACCTCATAAATAGACATAGGGAATTTGCAGACTTTGGATCCAACCCAGTTTGGCTTTGTCAAAGGCAGATCATGCCTTTTAAACTTGGTTGACTATTTTGAAACAGTCACCAAAGCCATTGATGAGGGAAAGGCAGTCCATACAGCCTACCTCGATCTGGCTAAGGCCTTCGATACAATACCCCACTCGGGTATCATTGAAAAACTCATCAGCTTAAATGTTAACCCATACATCACAAGATGGATTGCAAACTGGCTGAGTGACAGAACCCACAGGGTCAGAGTTGCTGGCGCCATGTCAGACTCAAAGCCTGTCACAAGTGGTGTCCCACAGGGCTAATCCTGGGCCCACTCTTGTTTGGCATCTACTTTTCCGATGTACAAACAAACACAGGAGGGTTATGGCTGACAAAGTTTGCAGATGACTGCAAACTGGGCGCCATAGTAGAAAACACATCTGACACAGATATCCTTCAGAAGGGTCTCACAGAAACGGATAACTGGTGCCAGAGCCACGGCCTAAAGTTAAATGCCAAAAAATGCATAGTCATACCCTTCGGGAAAAACAAGTTACCCCAGCTACCAAATAGGTGGCAATCCACTGAGCACAGAAGAAGTTATCGGGGACCTGGGGACCCAGGTTGATAGTAGTCTGTCATTCGACACCCATGTAGCTAAAGTAGTTAGGAAGACCTTCTACATTGCCCACCTTATCATGAAGGGATTCTCATCTAGATCAAGGGAGGTCATAGTCTCCCTTTACACTCATCACTCATCAGACCAATGATTGAGTACAATGCCCCATTCGGAATGTATCTGACCCGACACTTGCAGCAGCTGGAGAGGCCACAAGTTCCTCACCAAAGGATAAAGGGTCTCAAAAATCTGTCCTATGCTGCCCGACTGAAAGAACTCCAGCTCTATTCAGTCGCACGCTTGCTCAGAGGCCACCTTTGGCTCACCTACAAGGCCATGTCAAACCCAGATTTCTTGAATATGCTTCACTTCACTAAATCTAGATCCCTCAGAGCCACAAGGCGGAGACTTAAACCTTGACACGGCTATTAATAGGGCGTGCTGGAGGGATAGATTCATCACCCAAAGACTCCCTATGCTGTGGAACAAAATCCCGGTACATGTGAGGCAGAGCACCTCGCTGGCCTTGTTCAAGAGAAATCTTGACCAATGGATGGGAGATCGCAGATATACCCCAGGGATTACCTCAGTGTCACTGCTCGACAGAGGCACAGCAAAATAATTGGTATAGTTCCCCATACTAAAGGGGTGGCGTAAGCCACAAAGCGATGGGCTAGGCTTGTAAATGCCCTCGGGCAGATAGCCTAGTATGAACCTATGAACCTAATCAAAAAGAAATGCTAGCTGTACAAAATGCTCTGACAGCCTTTAAGGACCTCTTGCATCCAGGACAGCTTATAAGGACAGAACACCACAGTAATGTGGTACATAAACAAGCAAGGGGGTACACACTCCTACCCTCTATGCAGGCAAGCAATGACCTTGTGGAGCACAGCACTGGCTTACCAAGTTCAATTACAAGCTCAATTCCTGCCAGGAAAAAAACATTGGCAGACCTAAGCAGAAACATCATGGATCCCCATGAGTGGAAACTGGATCCACAAGTATTTGCAATGATAACTCAAAAATGGGGGCTCCAAGACATAGACCTGTTTGCCAGCCCCCAAAACTATCAGCGAACAAAATTTTGCACAAGGACTTTTCACCATCAAGCTTGGAAAGTGGACGCACTCTCATTCGATTGGGAAATGCTTGACAGTGTATGCCTTTCCTCCATTACCCCTTCTCACAAAGGTGCTGCTGAAAGTCAGGATGGAGAGACCCCAAATGATGCTCATTGCCCCATACTGGCCAGGCCAGCACTGGTACTCACTATTAAGGAATATGGCCCAGGGCCCACCATGGATTCTACCACAAATTACCCATCTGCTCACACAGCAAGACCATCAGATTCTACACAGCCAGCTCAAAACCTTAAACTTGGCTGCATGGCAAATCACCTAAGCAACCAGCCAGCTCTTCTCTCAAGCTGTTATGGATGTTATTCTGGAGGCCAGGAGGCCCAGCACCAGGAAAGCCTACTCAGACAAATGGAAAAGGTTTTGCGCCTGGAACCAAGCTAAAGGCCAAAATACCCTTCAGCCTGACATACCTCGGATTCTGCAATATTTAACTGAGATATTACACAAAGGGCTTTCTTTTTCATTTATTAAAATCCACGCCTCAGCTATTTCAGCTCACTACAACACGGATCCTTCCTTATTTTCACATCCACTCCTAAGGCAGTTTCTCAGAGGGGCCAAAAACATTAGGCCTCCCAGGAGAGCACCAACACCTACTTGGGACCTAAACTTTGTTCTGGAAAGCTACCTCCTTTTGAGCCAGCTTTCTCAGCCGACTAAGTTTATATCATGGAAGACTGCCCTGCTGCTAGCAATTCAGCGAGAAGAGTTTCAGAGCTTCAGGCACTAATGGCAGTAGAGCCTTTCCTCATTTTTCATCAAGACAGAGTTTCTCTACGAACTAACCCCTCCTTTATGCCTAAGGTGGTATCCAGTGTGTCTCTAAATCAAACCATCCATTTTACCCACCACCTTTCCAAATCCACAGAACAAAGGAGAGACTCCTACATTCCTTGGACATTCACAGGCAGCTACGTTACTACTTGGATAAAACTAAGGTTTTCTGAAAATCTGACCAGCTTTTTGTATCTTATGCTACAGCATCACAAAGAAAGGCCATCTCAAAACAGACCATTTCCAAATGGATAGGACATTGCATACATTTTTGCTACACCCACCATGGAAAACCAGTTCCTGCTAGCATAAGGCTCCACTCTACCAGGGCAGCAGCTACATCTACAGCCTACCTTAGGGGGGGTGCCAACCAAGGATATTCTGGAAGCTGCAACTTTGAGTTCAGTACACACCTTCACCAAACATTACCACTTTAAGACTAGAGCTGGCTTCGCCACTGCAGTTTTGCAGGGCCTTCTAGCCTCTTCTAACCCTGTTTGACTCCACCTCCCATCCTTAGCTTTGGGATTATACCCCAGTGTGATGACTGCAGCAGGGTAACACGAACATAGTACAGTTTTGTACCTACCATAAATGTAGATGTATACCCTGCTACAGTCCAGGTTACCCTCCTTCCATCCCCTTTGAACTAAGACCTTTATACAACTTAAAATCTGTTACAACCTTTGTGGTGTATTTGCTTATAGCTGGAGGGATTTTTTGTTTATGCTACACTTTTTATTATTGGTACTATCTACTGTCCATTTTGGGGGGTGGGGCACCTGACATTTGGGGAAGAAAAACTGAAGAAAATGGCGTCTGATGCCTCTTGTATACCCCTGGCGCACTGACTTCAGGGAAGAAGCGACAGCAACTGACGCTGGACCAAGACTTTGGAATTTGGGCCGACTGCGGGTCCGCCTGACGGCAGGATAACCCAAGTGTGATGACTGCAGCAGGGTATACACTCTAACATCTACATTTATGATGGGTACAAAACTGTATTTTTCTCTGTTCACCTGTGAGAGGGGATCTTTGAGCAACCTTATCTATCCTTGGAGGAGTGGTTCCAGCCCAGAAGTTAGTAGTTTATTGGCCATTTTGGGCCAATTTCTATCTCATTTCCCTGCTATAAAAACCGCGTTTGCACGGTTTTGTGCATCAGGCAGCACCGGTTAGCTAGGGTTAAATTATTCCCGACTCCACTAAGTCTTTCAGTTTTTCCCTTGAAACTTGTCTAACTCTCAACCTAAGCACTCAAAAAGCATCCTACAGCCCAGCACTTGCTCAGACCTAATAGCAAGCACTAATATACCCCAACACTTGATTGCCCAGCAGAGCAAGGCTCTTAATTCACCCCTCACCAAACAAGCGACTAAGCAGCTCACCCTACTATTCAGGCATGACCAAAGGGCAATTTCAGGTGTACTCTCCAGACCAGCTGGTGTCTGGGTTTTCTGTGGCAATGTTACAACTGCCTCATGTACATAGACAACCCTCTGCTACCACAAAACACAAGCATATGCAAGAGATGCAATTATGCAGGCAAACTGGAGGCTAAGCTGTCTCCACCCAAGACTGGAATACAGTCAAGAGGAGAAGGTTAACACTTGCACCACACCTCCAGACACACACAGACCTACTAAACCAGCACTGGCAAAAAATCCACATAAATACACAAAATCATACTCTGAGGCTCTAAAAAAAACCTGCAAAAGCATCAGAGACCTCCAAAGCAGACACCCAAACAAACCTGCACCTCTGTCACAAACCAGACAACACAAAATACAGAATTAGTGCCGCACAATCACAGCCCTTATGGCGAAATAACATACCTAACACATTAGTAATAGGTGACTCTACAGTCAGGCACACTGACGTCCCACTCACTAGGCTGGACAAGCAGAAGAATACTGTTAGGTGCCTGTCGGGAGCCAGAATCCACCACAACACACGCACTCAGGTCACTCCAGGAAAAGTACAAATGACTATTCATGTTGGTGTGAATGACCTGAGACGTAGCTCCCTGGACTACATGATACATGGAAGAGCTCTCTAATCATGTAGCCCAGGCAGATATGACCCTGAGCATCCTGCATTCACCAAGAATGATACCTCAGTATAAAGAAAAAATGATCAATTTCAACAATTGGCTAAGCTTCTGGTGTCATTCAAAGGAGATCCAGTGTCTGTCAGCCTAGGACGACATGCTTGACGAGCCACATTGCTTTGCAAGAGACTGCTTGCACCTGTCACCCTTAGGCTTTCTAATACTTGCCAAGGCTCTTGCTGCCCCCATAGTGCCTTTTTTTAAACAAGGCTCAAAAGTCAAACCCGCCTCCATAAACAGCACTATTAACAAAAAACTGAAGGTTATGCTACCCAACGCCAGGAGTTTAAATCTCAAAATGCACACTCGAAGCACTCCTCAGTATGGAGAACATTGACATCTGTGCAGTAACTGAAACCTGGTTCAAGGCTCCAGAGAGCACCCCAGCACTACCGGGCTACAACTCCTACCACACGTTTCGGCCAGAGATCACGAACCAAAACACAAAGTGGGGGTGTATCCATATTCATCAAGGATACCTACACCTCCAGGTTAGTGACGCAGCATGATACCTCAGATCATCCATGTGCAACTAACATCGGGCAAATTTTCAATGCAAATTGTGGCCTGCTACAGATCACTCTCCATGACCCAGGGCTACCACTCCACCTTTCTGGAGACACTGGAAAACATGAAGGTCCTACCGAACACCCTGATATTGGGCGATTTCAATTACCCTACTATTAACTGGGAAAACTACTCTAGTGCCAACTCCCAGGCCCAGCACTTCCTGGAATTCATCAACTCAAACGCCCTGGATCAGCTGGTAAACTCCCTTACCAGAGGTGAAAAACATTGGATCTGGTCATCAACATGGGCGACAGGTGTTCCACATTGGAGGTCAACCCGTCCCTGGTTAGATCAGACCATAAACTAATCGCTCTGAATGTCCACACACCCCCCCACCACCACTCCCAACTAAGGAAACCGCAGTAAACTTTTCTAAAGCAAACTTCACCTTACTTAAGACAGAGGCGGTAAGTTTCACAGCCCCCACCCTAAAGGATAACACTGCCCAAGATGCAGAAACCTTTCCAAATGCACTCTGAGCACCTACAAGGATGCATGGATCTTGCCATCCCTAGCAAAACAAGACTCTGTCCTCTAACAGAAGGAAACCATTCTGTTGGACCCCTGCCATAAACAGGCTATACAGTAGAAGGAGGAAACTAGTTCAGAAATAAAAACAAATCCCCAAGAAGGAAAGACATACTTGATCAGTATCAGTAAGAAACTGTCCCTCAAAATCATCCAAGGCTAACTTCGAAAGAAAAATAGCCAAGGATTCAAAAGATGACCACAAAGCCTTTAGCTATGTTAAGAATCTAAGTGGCAACTCGCAGATATGCACTGAATTAGTGCTAAATGGCGCAAAATATACTGAGCCTACAGATATTGCCAACATCCTGGCAGATTCAGTGCAAACTTCACCCCCCTCTCACCTCCAAAAGGGCCCACAAGAATACTGGAAAAGTGCGTCATAAAAATCACAGATGCACAGGTGAAAACAGCCCTTTCAAAAGCCAAAAACCGTGTCAATGGGGCCAGATGGTGTCCCAGGCTGCATCTTGCACAAAGTACAGTATGAACTAACCCCCCACCTAAACACGCTGTTCAGCCTCCGCCTCTACCCAGGCTATGTGCCCATAGAATGGCGCACAGTAACGGTTATTCCACTCTGAGGACCACAAATGACCCTGGTAACTATCGCCTCATAAGCCTGGCTAGCCTGGTCTGCAAAGCTATGGAGCCCATCATCATGGAACTCCTTAAAAAGACATTGGGAACCTCCAAACACTTGACCCGACCTAGTTCGGCTTTAAGGGCAGACCATGCCTACTAAACTTGGTTGACTTCAAGACAGTCACCACAGCCTCAGAGAAGGGAAAAGTTGTTCACACAGCCTACCTTGACCTCGCCAAGGATTTTGACACCATTTCCCACTCTGGTATTACAGAAAAACTCTCCAGCCTGAACGTCACGAGATGGGGTGCCAACTGACTTAGACAGAACTCTCACAGTAAGAATAGCAGACTCCAGGTCAGACTCTAAACCAGTCCCAAGTTGTGTCCCGCAAGGCTTGGTCCTGGGATCCCTACTGTTTGGCATATATTGCTCAGAAGTACAGGCAAACACAGGAGGACTATGGCTAACCAAGTTCGTTGATGCCTGCAAACTGGGAGCCATAATTGACTCGGACGTTCTCCAAAAGGGCCTTACTGAGATGGACACCTGGTGTTAAGTCATGGCCTCAAGCTAAATGCCAAAAAATGCATAGTCATCTCGTTTGGGGAAAAAACACACCCACAAATTACCACATAGGTGGCAGCCCCCTAAATACAGAAGAGGTAATAAGAGATCTGGGGGACCCAGGTAGATAGTAATCTCTCCTTTGACAAACATATTGCCAAAGTAGTTAGGAAATCCTATGTGGCCCATCTAATTACTAAAGAGTTCGTATCTAGAAGTAAAGGTTATAGTGCCCCTCTAATCATCACTCAGACCAATCTGAGTACAATGCCCCATTTGGGATGTACCTCACAAGATGCTTCCAGCAGCTGGAAAGACCACAAAAGTACCTCACCAAGAGGATTACTGACCTAAAACATGTCCTATGCAGCTTGACTGAAAACTCTGGCTGTACTCTGTGGCATATCGCTTATTCAGAGGTGATCTCTGCCTGACTTGCAAAGCCATGTCCAACTCAGAATCGATGGACATGCTGCACCTAAAGAAATCCAAGTCACTGCGAGCCACGCGCTCTAGTGAGCTAAACCTCTCCACAACAATAAATGGAACATGCTGGAGGGATAGATTCCTGTCGGACTCCCCATGCTTTGGAACAAAATTCTAAACTACATTAGTCAGAGCCTCTCACTAACACTCTTCAAGAGTAACTTTGACGAGTGGATGGGTAACAGAAAATACACCCCTGGGATCACTTCGTTGGCTTTGCTTGACCGAGTATCAGTTAATCAATGAGGTGGTGAAAGCCGACACACTCTGGCTAGGCTTATAAATGCCCTCAGGCAGATAGCCTAGTATCTACCTATGAAGCAATGTGTTGACGTGGATACCAAGATTTGTTTCTTGAGCTTCTTTTGGGGTGAATTTCTTTGCTTCCATGTCTCTAACACTGAGTTTTGATTTGGCGATTCTCAATCCTGTTATGCATATCTCACTTGCCGCTAACATGTAACATCCATATAAGTATAATGCGTTTAGTGTTTTTGGAAGGATGAGAGGGTCAGATGCACAACTCCGGTTTTCCATGAAGTCAACCTTAAGTGGCTTCATAAACAAGTCTTCATTTCCTCAGGTGTGTAGCTTGTATTGTCATTGGTACAGGTAAGGTTGCGAGTTGCTAAACATTGAAAGAACTATGTGTGTTTGTACTAGTACTGGAGTGTTTTTTTGGGTCTCCACTGAAAATGGGCTCCTAGTCAGACTTTCCCGGTCAACAAATGTTAAAATAAAAATTGACCTCTGTGAAGGGTGTAATAAAAGCACATCTAAACTATCTGATCATGGTATACAAACACATTTTCTACACACTTCTAGAATTCTAAATTCTATATTTATACTGCTTAAATGTATATTTATACTGCTTAAAATGTAATTTTAGACTTGCCACACTAGGCATTGACACTGCAGAGGCAGCCTCCCTTACCTCAGACAAGCTGTTGAAGCTTGTTTACCTTGGAACTGCTAAACTGAAACTTGGACTTGATTTTCCACTCATTACACTGCAAAGATGCAAATTTGTATGAAGCGTACAGAAGATAGACAAGTAAATCGTCTTATCAGAAATACCTCAACATGGCAAAATGCATATTTTTCATTCACTACTCTCCTAATCCCACAAACCATTGCTCCTCTAATGCAGCTGTCCTAATTTGTATTAGAATGTGGTTAACATTTAACCACAAATGCCTATTAAAGCTGTACTGCAAGCAAAAGTGGTCCTGATTCTAAGTATGTAAAGAGATTAAAATAAAAACATGCGTAAACTTGTAAATTATGACTTGCCTAATTGAAGATGTTCGTGTTACACTGCTGCAGTCATTACACTTGGATTATCCTGCCGTCAGGCGGTTCCCCAGTCGGCCTGAGTTCCAAAGTCTTGGTCTGGCATCTGCTGCTGTTGCCTCCTCCCTAACGTCAGTGCGACAGGGGTATATAAGATGCACCCAACACCATTTTCTTCAGTCTTTCTTGCCGTGCGGTGCCCGAAGCAAAAGCAGCTAGCAAGTGCTGATCGGCCGTCTCCTGAGATTTTCATTCCGAATCCAGAACCGAAGTCTTCTACAAAGCTAAGTACCCCGTTGGGGAAACTTTTTCTTGACTCAGACCGATGTCAGTAAAAGTTAATAACTGTATTTCTTGTGGGGAAGCAAATACCTCATAAGGATTTCCATTTTTATTGTATCCCATGCCTAGGCCCAGACCACGATGTCACTGGTTGTTGGTTTTGTGCTAAGTTTAACAAGCGCACTATTAAACGTCTGTTTGATTTTGCCCATTATTTTGGTAGAAAATTAAATTATACCATGCCGTCGGAACTTCCAACGACCAGAATACACAAAAAGCGCAAATATGAGGATAGGCATCCGAGGCCTAAAATTGACGAAGCCTCTTCTAGGCCAGTCACCGCCTTTGCAGCACCTGACTACCGCTTCTGTAGAACCACAGGCCATCTCTTACTCCCACGTGGAGATGGCTGGGCCTTCGAACACACAAGTTATTCAGCCTACTGAGACTAACCTTTCAGAGGGATCCGGAGTAGCTGAGCAACCCATAGCTTCAGAGGGTGTCTTCAGACCTACTCAAACATTTAACCCTCAGCTAAGTCTAAGCCTCCTTTAAAATCAAAGAAACAAATACAGCATTCTCCAGGACAGGCTTCCATGTCTAAGAAACAAATGCTCAAAATGGCCGAAGACCTAATCACTCTGATCAGGGGGTCCCATCCCCCTCCTGATAAAAGGCCTAGACAGGATGCAGACTGACTCCTCCGACCAGGTGTCCATCTCTTCGGATTCTTCCTCAGACCTAGGTTACTCTTTACCCCCCTTATGAGGATTGTAATGCTGAGGAATCATTCCATCAGCCTCACCGCCTGAGGACTACTCCTTTGGGGAAACCCTACATACCATGAGGGAGCATTTCCACTGGGAAGGCCAGGATTGCTCAGAATCCAAGAAAAGGCTCAGAGACTTCCTTTTATTACCTCAACACAGACCCCTTGCTATTCCGCCAGTGTTAGATATTGTGGATGATATGTATACTGAATCCAGCTTAAATCCTGATTCCTTACCTCCAGCCCCTGTTAAACCTGACAGATACTACAGAGTCCCTGACTCACATAAATTTCTGTATAAAAGCCTGTAGGTGACCCTGAAACTATTTCTCAGGGACCCAAAGGAGTTAAGGCCTCATCAGCAAAGAATCCAGTCCCCTCTGACAGAGATTCCAGAGCATTAGACAGATGGGGAAAGAAAGTATATACGTCTGCAATTTTAGCAATGAGAGCTTTAAATTGCCAGTTTCACATGCTAAAATATCAGCTATTTTTACTGTCTCAGTTAAAACAGAAAATGCTTCCAGAATCAGTTTCTCCTAATTTTAAAGAAATGCAGGATTTATTGCATGCAGCTGAACAAGTGGGAACGCATACTTTGCAATGTGGTTTTGATTCTCTAGAGGCCTCCTGCAGAGCAGCAGTTACAGGCTGTCAGAAGACATGCTTGGTTAAAAGAACATACGTTACCAGATCATGTTAAAGCAAAATTATTGGATGCACCTTTGCAGTAGGATGTGTTTGGAGTTGAGGCAGAAGAGGTATTAAAGAAAATGGAGGATAAGGCAAAATCTATGCAAACTGTGAAGGATTTCTTAGGTTCAGCCTCCTAGATTTAGCAGAAACTGGCCAACTAAGAATTGGTCCTTTCCAATTACAGACAGACCTCAAAGGGGAAGATACAGACGTCCAAGAGGTAGAGGTCAAACACAAGGTCCTTATAGGCCTTGACAATGGTTTGCATCAGGCCAGAAAGAAGGGGAAGAGTCCCCAACCATATAAAAAGCAGCTCCAATGACTTCCCACTACAGCTGCCAAACAAATCCCTCTTTGCAGCCCCCTTGGGAGGAAAACTGGCACTCTTCTACCACAATTGGCTAATGATCACCAAAGACAAATGGATTCTCAACATTGTATTTCAAGGTTACAGGTTCCACTTTCCCACTACCAAGGTTAAAAGGAATGCCAAATCTGCCACCAAAACAATGGGCAGAGGCTCAAAAACAAATTACAGCACTCATGGATATGAGAGCTATTCAAAAGGTGTTCGTAACAAACTTCCAAACCAGTTCACTAGTAAGCCAAACAATCAGAACCTTGAATCCTAGAACGTAGTAAAAAATTTCTCCTTTATTCAATTCAACAATCCTGGACCACAAACGATAAAAACGATAAAGTTGTTCTTTAGACAGTACTAAGCGCTTTCACCCTTTCGTATTAGGGCATCATCAGAGTACAAATTAAAATAACCAACAACGTCCCTTAAATACAAAATCCTTAATTACTTAACATAATTAGCAATCGGCACTCAATGGTAGAGTATATTCCTTTTTAGTTAGTAATTCTAGCATACACTTAAAGACTAATTAGCTAGTGAAGTCAGCAACATAATATTTTATATTCATGAATTAATCACAAATATAAATTTCTTACAATTTTGTATCTAAAACTTCTTAAAAATACAGTTAATAATAATGTTAAAATAACAATATTACATTGTAATAAATATTACATTAAATATAATAAATATAATATATTAAAATTTAAAAATTTTTATCAAATTTGGAACAATCATTAGTAAATATAATATCCATTATATTCTTAAATTCCTTTCAAAGTTAAAAATGTCACAATATATATATAATATAGAAACAAACATAAAGGTTGTAAATTAAATATTTAAATAAATTGTGATTTTAACTTAAGTATGCTTGCAATGGAGATTTGGTCATTAATACCAGGCCACCTATTGGCATTTAATCTAAGTTGCCAAATACATTCTTTAGCTTCCAACAAAGTCTTACTGTCACCTCCGTTGTGCAACATAGCTTGAGGTATTCTGTCAATTACGAAAAATAAAATTTTTTTGAAATTAACACAGCCAGTACTATGAATGTATAAGGCACTAGTCTGATGTCACTCATATATGTTCAATAATTCTAGTTTTTAATTTTCTATGTTTTTCCTATATAGAAGGCTTGACAACTTGTGCATGAAGCAGCATAAACAACCCTACTAGTGTTACAATCACAAACCCCGGGACATCTAATTGTCTTTTCATAATTAGAGATTAGCAAGTATGGTCCATTATTAATAAATCTGCATATACGACAAACACCACATTTATTCATTTTAGATTTCATAATCATTTCATTATATATGGGTTTTTCAAACAAATTCTTTAAAGTTTTCCCTTTACTAAAAGTACATTTGGGTTTGTTCCCCAAAATATTCTCTAAATCAGTATTAGTTTCTGTAATGATGTCCCATGAATCATGTAACACTTTAATAATTTGTTGTGATTTTTCATTAAAATTGATGACAAAAGTGTCATGCCCAACAATCCTAACGTTCGATGTATCTTTGGATGGTAAACCATAATATGTAATAGGTTTATATAGTGTTGATCTGTTTCTTATTATATCTTGACTAATTTTAGATACTAACTCCTCAGGGTAAGCTCTAGAAGTAAACATGTTTTTCAATTTGACAAGTTCTTCCAAAAAAGTGCCATCACAACTAACTAGTCTAGACAGCCTCACCATCTGACCTTTTACTAGGTTTCTCTTCTGACTCGGGTGACAGCTGTCGAAATGTAGAAACGAGTTGGAGTAAGTTTTTTTTCCGATAAATGTTTGATTCAAGTTTATCATTCTGTAATGATATTGTAATATCTAAAAAGTTAATCTTTTCTGATGAAGTATAACTTGTAAATTTTAAAAAACTTGTCGTTAGCCCAATATATGTAGTAAATTCTTTGAGCTCAATTTCAGATCCTTTCCAAAAAATTAAAATATCCTCCAAAAATCTTAAATATAATAAAATCTTACTCCAAAATTTGCAAGTAAAAACATGCTCTTCCTCCCATGCTGCTAAAACTAAGTTAGCATAGATAGGGGCACATTTGGCCCCCATTGCAACACCATTTTTTTGTCTATAATGACCGTTAAAATATATAAAATTATTTTCTAATACCAATTCCAGCATCTGTGACAACAATCTACACTCAGAGTTGTCATAATTGCTGTGTTTGTTAAGACATACTTCGAACAACTCAAGACCTTCTTGATGTGGAATTACACTAAAAAGATTAATAACATCAATAGTGACCATACAAAAATCAAATTTGCCATCAACAATATTTACAAAATCTCGAATAGAATCCAAACAATGCCAAGAGTCTCTGATAATATGTGGAAATTTCGTTAAAACATTTTTACACTTAGTCAATAAAGGCAGCCAAGGCCTCAGTCTTTGATCCTATGGCAGAAACAATAGGTCTGAATGGAGGATTGTCTATATGTTTGTGAATTTTTGGAATCCCAAAAATAGATGGTATTATTGGGAATTCCACAGTAATATAATAATAAATTTGTACATCAATCCTTCCATCCATCAAAAACTCATAAAGCAGCCAATCAATTTTGGTATATGCCTTAACATCGTGCCTATTCACCTTTTCATAGGTCTCCTCATCTAATAGTCTGACCATCCTATTAATGTAATAGTCAGTCAACATAACAACCCCACCTCCTTTGTCTGGTTTCATTATTCTAAATTTGTTAGTACTAGTAAGCTCCTTCAGACAAAATCGTTCCGCTGAAGATAAATTATGTGAAATGCTTGTTTTTTCACTTAATATCCTTCTTATGTGTGTCTCACATAATTTTTCAAATACGTGTATAATGAAATTCTGAGGCGGTATAAACGTGCTATGACGTTTAAGTGTAAATCTAGTATCTTGTGACACAGTATTAGAATTATGGAAAATACTTTTAAATTTAATAACCTAGTGTATGTTTAAGTTTATCAAGACATTGCCAATGTCTAACCTAAACGTAGGCACGAATGTGAATCCTTTACTAAACAAATTTAAAAAATTATTATCAAATGTTCTTTCAGTAAAATTATATAGATTGAAACCCAAGTGTGTTATAATATTACTTCCAGTGCCAATATTGTTTATGCTGGTGTTAACACATACTGTATTCTGTTGTAAAACTTCAATGTCTATATTTTGATACAATGTTAGTGAAGTTTCAAAATCTATACCATCAGATCGGTCGACATCAACATCACAATCTTTGTCAATTTGTACTACCATCTGCCCCTTCTGTTGCCTCCATTGTTGTAATTTCTTTGAACATAATGATTATGACTGCCTTGTCTCTCCCTTATTCTCTCTGATCTCCTTAGGACTGGCTGCTCTAAAAAAACTGACTGTCTCATCATTAATATCTACATTAACTCTATACTGTGACTCATGGTCAGCATTAGTATTAAAACCATTAAAATTAAAATTAGTGTTAAAATTTTGACCATTCCCCATTGCATTTGTATTATTACGATTCTGATTGTGTGACTTCATATTTTTGTATTCCCTAAAATGATTGTATGCTCTGTTATTTTTGTAATCATTACTGTCTCTCTCTCTCAATTTTCATGTTCTTAATATCTAAACCTTTAGTAATGTATCTATCTAAATCTCTAAATATGTTTTCCATTTTAAACTTGTTATGCTCAAATAGAACATCAGCCTTAATACATGTGTCTAAGTTACTTAGCTTTTCCTTTAAACTATTAAGTTTATCCTTGTTACGGATAATAAGTTTTAGAAGCTCAAAACCAGTGTTATCATGAAGTCTCAAAAGTTCTGTAAACAGTGGCGTACCTTCTGTAAACCCATGGGGCAACTTGAAAATACGTAGCCCCTTAGGGACTTGCTTTAATTCTAAAGAGCGTTCTAAAAATGCATTGTCCATCTGCAGAGATTTGAAAGTTTTGAGTGTCTTTTCAAACTCCTCAAGCCGTGAATTCAATGTGCCCTGGTTCCTAGTTGTTACTGAACCCGCTCTGTTCAAATTTGGTGCTGAGAGAAAGTGAATTAAATCAATGTTCCTGTTGGGCGAATTATTCCTATTCACGTTCACTCTACGAACCGTCTGGTTGTGATCGTTGCTACCATCAACATTCAAGGGCGGAGCTGAAACACCACCTCTCCCTGACGTCACTGCCTGTCGCTGAGGACTTGCCGATCGTTGCCTGGCAACTGCATTGTGTAGACTAGTGTTGGGAGTAGAATGTAAGGTGAAAAGCTGCTCTTGTGAGTCTGTAATAACCATCTCAGTTTCATTCCCCCCAAACATTTGTTGTTCATTCAAGGCTTTGATAAGCTTGTTAGTAATGTCCAAATGTTCTTGTAGTAACCGCTGCATTACGTTGGTGAATTCAAGATGTTAAACTAGTGTGACCCAATAGTCCGTTACTCAGAGTGAATTCACCAAGAAAAAATCCGTTGATAAAATATTGAAAAACGCTGAATTGTTTAAAAGCGTTGTACAGATGTTGTTCACCACTAATAAAAAGTCAGTTTGTGTTAATTGTCAGACTGTATTGAATACAAAACTGTGTTTCGTTGCTAGTACTGTTATTCAATTATTCTGTTAAGCTTCCGACCATTAGTCTGCCCAATTCACGATATTGTGAACACGGTGGCTGTGTAACAATTACTGGCTGTAATAATTGGTGAACTCACACTAATTGGCTATAATAATACTGCTTTTTCATGAAGTGAACAATGAAATAATATATTATAAACAATTGTTAATTCCGTCACACCCTTGTAGAATCGAAGCTCTCCGCTAGGCAGCTCTCACTTGTAAAATGATAATGCCAATGTAAAGTAAAGTATGTACAACGGCGAAAGTCAGTATCAGTATATACTGCTTCCAATCCTGTGATTCCCGTGAAGGAATTAGTAGTACGGGAACATTGTTACAGCATTTCTGCAGCAAATGATAACCAGTAACTCAATGTCTCTATATTGAGATTAGAGTCCCAAAATATATTTATAGAGAGAACCTTCAAGGAAGACGTTGCATTAAAATAATACTTGCTTGTTCAAAAAACATCAAAGCCACAATGGTAGTGGTTCTGACAAACGAGGAAAATACCGTTTAGCAAACAGTTCGTGTTCATCCGGCACACATCCACAGTCAAGGATCAATCCAGTAAAAAAAGTTAATATGGGGACGTTGTTACAGCGTTATTGCAGCAATAAATAATTCAGTCACTATATTGTAATTATAGTCTCTAATCGTGTGTATAGCAAAAAACCTTCAAAAAGGCGTCGCATTGAACCAATACTTGCTTGTCCAAAAAACATCAAAGCCACAATGGTAGTAGTTCAAATAAACAAAAATAATACCATTTCGCACAATGTTCGTGTTGGTCCGGCACACATCCACAGTCTAGGATCAATCAGGACTCTGAAAAAGTGTTCGTAACAAACTTCCAAACCAGTTCACTAGTAAGCCAAACAATCAGAACCTTGAATCCTAGAACGTAGTAAAAAATTTCTCCTTTATTCAATTCAACAATCCTGGACCACAAACGATAAAAACGATAAAGTTGTTCTTTAGACAGTACTAAGCGCTTTCACCCTTTCGTATTAGGGCATCATCAGAGTACAAATTAAAATAACCAACAACGTCCCTTAAATACAAAATCCTTAATTACTTAATAACATAATTAGCAATCGGCACTCAATGGTAAAGAGTATATTCCTTTTTAGTTAGTAATTCTAGCATACACTTAGACTAATTAGCTAGTGAAGTCAGCAACATAATATTTTATATTCATGAATTACTTAATCACAAATATAAATTTCTTGTTACAATTTTGTATCTAAAACTTCTTAAAAATACAGTTAATAATAATGTTAAAATAACTATTACATTGTAATAAATATTACATTAAATATAATAAATATAATATATTAAAATTTAAAATTTTTTATCAAATTTGGAACAATCATTAGTAAATATAATAATATCCATTATATTCTTAAATTCCTTTCAAAGTTAAAAATGTCACAATATATATATAATATAGAACCAAACATAAAGGTTGTAAATTAAATATTTAAATAAATTGTGATTTTAACTTAAGTATGCTTGCAATGGAGATTTGGTCATTAATACCAGGCCACCTACTGGCATTTAATCCAAGTTGCCAAATACATTCTTTAGCTTCCAACAAAGTCTTACTGTCACCTCCGTTGTGCAACATAGCTTGAGGTATTCTGTCAATTATGAAAAATAAAAATTTTTTGAAATTAACACAGCCAGTACTATGAGTGTATAAGGCACTAGTCTGTTTCTGAGTCCTGATGTCACTCATATGTTAAATAATTCTAGTTTTTAATTTCCTATATGTTTTTCCTATATAGAAGGCTTGACAACTTGTGCATGAAGCAGCATAAACAACCCTACTAGTGTTACAATCACAAACCCCAGGACATCTAATTGTCTTTTCATAATTAGAGATTAGCAAGTATGGTCCATTATTAATAAATCTGCATATACGACAAACACCACATTTATTCATTTTAGATTTCATAATCATTTCATTATATATGGGTTTTTCAAACAAATTCTTTAAAGTTTTCCCTTTACTAAAAGTACATTTGGGTTTGTTCCCCAAAATATTCTCTAAATCAGTATTAGTTTCTGTAATGATGTCCCATGAACTCATGGATACGAGAGCTATTCAAAAGGTACCATCACAGGAGCAAGGACAAGAGTTTTACTCAAGACTCTTTTTGGTACCAAGAAAGGACAAAGCCTGGAAGCCCATTCTGGATCTTTCATCTCTAAACACTTAACCTGGATGTTCCGAAATTCAAAATGTTGACATTACAGCAGCTTCTTCCCATGCTGGGCAAGAAAGCTTGGCTCGTGACTGGACCTCAAGGAGGCATACCTGTATGTCCCAATCAGACAGAACTGCAGAAGATGCCGCAGATTCATAGCTGGTTCAATGCACTACCAATTCTCTGCACTGCCCTTTGGCTTATCTACTGCGCCCAGGGTCTTCACAAAGTGCCTGGCACCAGTAATTACATTTTGCAGACAGAAAGGAATTCAAATTTATCTGTACCTGGACGACTGCCTGATTCAGAGAGCAGGGACATTCTTCTAAAGCATCTGGCGTTTGTAAAAAAGTTACTAAGTTGCTTGGGGTACGCAGTAAACGAAAAATCAAAACTAGTGCCCTCACAAGAGGTTATATTCGTGGGTGCCAGCTTGAACACGGCGGCTCAGATGGCTTATCTCACGCCAGACAAGCAGAGACAACTGACTCGATACTTTCAATTGATGGCAACAAAGACCCGACTCCCTGCAAGAAAAATTCTGCAGGCCTTGGGTTACATGGCATCCTGCATACTACTAATTCCATATGCCAAACTGCATATGAGGAAACTACAATGGTACCTAAAGAATGTATGGTCTCAACACAGTCAAAGTTTGCAAACTGTTATACGACTAATCCCTTGCCTTCAACAGGAGTTTCAATGGTGGGCTCAAGCTTGTCACCTCAACAAGGGACAGCCTTTTACACAACCCACAGCCAGGCAAACCCTGAACAGGTGCATCGGATTATGCCTGGGGAGCACACATGGCAGGCAAATGTATTCAGGGCATGTGGCCCGCAGAACAAAGGCATCTTCACATCAATCAAAAAGAGATACTAGCTGTAAAAAAATGCCCTTATAGCTTTCAAGGACCTGCTGCATCCAGGACAACTACTGATAGACAACACCACAGTTATGTGGTACATAAACAAGCAAGGGGGCACTCACTCCTACCCCCTATGCAGACAAGCCATGACCTTGTGGAACACAGCTGTAAACCTTCAAGTTCATCTGCAAGCACAATTCCTGCCAGGAGAGAAACACACTGGCAGACGACTTAAGCAGAAACATAGATCCCCATGAATGGAATTGAATCCACAAATATTCAGAATGATAACAGAAATGGTGGAGCCCGGACATGCATCTTTTTGCATCCCCAATAACTGCCAGCTACAAAAATTCTGCACAAGGAGTTACCATCCACAGGCATGGAAAGTGGATGACCTCTCATTCAGCTGGGAGAACCTACAAGTATACGCTTTCCCACCACTACCTCTCCTGCCAAAGGTACTCATAAATGCCAGGCAAGAAGAGCCAAAGATCATCCTGATTGCACCAGACTGGGCCACGCCAGCACTAGTACCCAATCTTAAGGAGCTTGGCACAAGAACCACCCTGGATTTTGCCTCAAATCCCAGATCTGCTGACTCAACACAACAATCAAATACTACACAGCTAAAGACCTTAAACGTAGCTGCATGGAAGATTCCCTAGTCAAGCAAGCAATGCCTCCCTCCAAAGCTGTTATGGATGTCATTCTGGAGGCCAGAAGGCCAATTACCAGGAAAGCTTATTCGGATAAATGGAAGAGATTCTGTGCCTGGAACCAAGCTCACAGCCTTGACCCTCTTGTCCCAAACATTCCTCAGATACTACGGTACTTAACTGATGCTGGACAAAGGCCTTTCCTTCTCATCCAAGATCCACGCCTCTGCCATCTCTGTTCATTACAACACGGATCCACCAATTTTCTCTAATCCTCTGTTAAAACAGTACCTCAGAGGGGTTAAAAACATAAGACCGCCCCTTAGAGCACCTACTCCAACTTGGGACCTCAACTTTGTTTTGGAAAAGCTAACTTTACCTCCTTTTGAGCCAGCTAACACAGCAGAATTAAAATATATCTCTTGGGAAAACTGCTCTGCTCCTGGCAATAACATCGGCACAGAGTTTCAGAATTACAGGCACTAATGGCAGTGGAACCTTTCCTCATTTTCCACCAGGACAGGGTGTCTTTAAAAACTAACCCTACGTTTATGCCAAAGGTGGTATCCAGTGTGGCTCTAAACCAAACTAGTCACCTGCCAACTTTTTATCCTAAATCACAGAATAAAGGGGAGAGACTACTGCACTCTTTGGACATTCACAGGCAGTTGCGCTTTTACTTGGACAAAACCAAAGCTTTCAGAAAATCTGAGCAATTATTGGTAGCATATGCTGCAGTAACACAGGGAAAAGCCATTTCAAATCAGACTATTTCAAAATGGATAGGACATTGAATACATTTCTGCTACACATACCATGGAAAACCTGTACCTAGCAGCATTAGATCTCACTCCACCAGGGCAACAGCCACTTCAACTGCCTACCTCCAAGGGAGTACCTACCAAGGACATTTTGGAAGCAGCAACTTGGAGTTCTGTACATACCTTCGCCAAGCATTATCATCTGCCTCTATACTCGAAATCCAGGGCTGGCTTCACCACTGCAGTGCTGCAGGGCCTTATAGCCACCCTTAATGCCTTATAGAACCAGCCACCCTACCTCAGCTTTGGGATTCTACCCAAGTGTAATGACTGCAGCAATGTAACACTATGAACATAGTACAGTTTTATACCTACCATAATTGTAGATGTTGGTGTATACACTGCTGCAGTCCAGGATACCCTCCCTCCTTCCCCTCTTACTGGCTGCTACGTACCGGTCTTCTACCTTTACCTATGGGGAGTATTTGCTGGTAGCTGTAAGTTGTTTTGCTTTTCTTGTGTGTGTTTTATTAGCAGTTGGAGTTGTCTACCTATTTGGAGGCACCTGACATCTGGGGCAAGAAAAACTGAAGAAAATGGCATCTGCTGCATCTTGTATACCCCTGTCGCACTGACGTCAGGGAGGAGGTGACAGCAACTGACGCCGGACCAAGACTTTGGAACTCAGGCCGACTGGGGAACCACCTGACGGCAGGATAGCCAGAGTGTAATGACTGCAGCAGTGTATACACTCAAACATCTACATTTATGGTAGGTACAAAACTGTACTTTTCTTAAACTTCAGTTCAGAAGTTATGAAATGCTTTTCACAAGTAAAAGGAAGAACCTTACTGGAACTTCCCATTCAAAAGGTATGGAAACTACCCAAGTTCTTGATCAACAAAAAATAGTTACTGCATTCCATGAATTGTTGGGTTGGACTAATCCAATATCGCAAAATGGATAAGTGGACTCATTCTGACTAAAATGTTGCAATATCTGGAAATAGACTTTCATCACTCCTCATAGAACCTGTTCCCTCACCATACAGTTAGAGCTCGTACAAAATGTGTGGTGCCTGGTCTGTGTATAAACACATGTACAGTGCTGTTTTGTGCATATGTAGTACTTGGACTGGAATAGTTAGCAGTCCGCTGTTGAGCTCTGCTGCTAGCAAACATCCCTGAGACTCTTGGTGTGTTTTATTAGGAAGGTAACAACAGTAGTTCCTTGATTTGTGTGGACACCATATGCAACTCCCTGTCTGTTGGAGGTCCATCATAAGGCCAGGGAGATTGTTGGGGAAGGCTTTGGCCAGACCCATTATAAAATTTGTTGTTTTCTGGTCCCGACATCGAGTTCAGCTAGATTGTGAGCTTGCCCACCTTTCCCATCCTTGCAGGGTAAGGAGCTTTGGGTGGAAGCACATACCTAGTTTCCCACCTTGGTGCACTGTCTTTTGATTAAGGATGTAGGTGTTGCAGTTCCACTTGGTTTAATGTACCATGTCTGCAGCTGGCTTGATGCACTGCGCAGCATCTTGGCAATTATGGATGTGACTTAGTGGCTGAACTGTTTCAGGTTGACCCCAACAGTTTACTCTGGGCCTAGTGAAGTGCAGTGCCCCAGGAAGAGGTCCACAAGCTTTTTCCCCTAAGGATTTTGATAATTCTTTCAGTTTGAAATATGGTGAGAGGATCTGAACCTCCAGTGCAACAGCCTGCTACCAGATTATAGTAATGAATGTAATCACTCCTCTTAAAGGTCTGAACCCACCTCTCCCTCACTCCTTGTCAGACACACAGGACTGTACTGTTGGGTCAGTTTGCTCCCAGGACAAAACTTATTGTTTACCTCATTTGTAGGTAGGTGGTCACTGGAGCACATCACTTTAATGCTCAGTCACACAGTCACATTCAGGATTGTCAGTAGTGAAGAGTTGGGTATTCCTTTAGTTTTCTGAGTGTGACGACTTGGTAGCCATTCTAACTTACAAGGATAACTTCACCCTCCTTTGCAGAAACCTTGAAGCTTAAATTGCACTAAGACTGGCCTAGAGTTGTCCTTTCTGAGTATGTCTTGGGAGTATTTGGAGAAGATTGAGGAGCCTTTAGTTCATTCTCCAATGTAGAACACTGTTCATAAGACCTTGTTTTGCTTTGTCCCTTCAGTACTGTCAACTGTGGACTGGCTCAGATGCAGGATGTCAGTGGTGCTGAGCAGCATTCTAGATTCTAGAATGATTGCCACTTAGGGGTATGTATGATTGAATATTCTCTGGAAACATTGGTATGTTTAGTTTGATTTTGTGGTACATATATTTGAGCAGTATTTCCTACATGGTGGCAACAGATTGAGGAAATGCCAGCTGTAGATGGGTCAGCTTGCATGTATACTGGTGTGCAGCAAACCAGGAAGTCAACTGCATAAAGATGGAAGTGAAAGGGTATGCCAGGCACATATATGTAGCATTTTGTAAACACTCCCCCCAGCTAACCATCAGCTGCTCATCTTCAGACCTTCTATTGTGTCTTAACTTCGCGCCCACTACTACCTCTCAATGGGGCTGCCTGGACAGTAGGGGAGTGGGATATTGCCTCATCTTCCCAGCTGAAGCTGTTGGGTAGGGAGGGAAAGGAAAGTGGAAAGCAGAATGAGGAGACTGAAGGAAGGTGCAAGCTGGTAGTCACAAGGTGTAAATGCCGGCTTATAACCCCCCCCATGTAAAATTACTTTTAATAGGCCAGTATCACCTTTTTGTCTGGGCAGGTAAAGGGATTGGTTACTAAGGGCAAGATTGCTCAGTGTCCAAGGGCAATGATACCACCTCAGCCTGCCTCAAACTCAACTTTACCATAATTCGAAGTGCTGACCTGATCACTGATGTCTGCACTCCCACATGGATCAGCACATCCATCCTCCCTGCCAGTTTCAGCAGACTCCTGAGCCTGTTTGAACTCTACTCACCTAGACCATAGATGAAGCTTTCACTGTACAGCACAGTAAGTGGTTTTTGGTAGACATAAATACAAAGTAGTTGCTGTACAATAGTGTGCTTGCAGTTCTGTAGAGAGGTTCTGTAATTGTAGTAAGTAAGGCAGCAACTGAACATTTGTATGGTTTGTTTCAGGCAACCAAGAATGACGAGGCCTCCAGGAATTGGCCACAGAATGTCCTCTCCAGTACTTCATACCACAGTCACTAGCATGGTGAGTGTATTTCTGAACACTGGACTAGTTTGAGCAAACTTAGTAAAAGGATTTGTGGAATAAATTGGTGGGTTTACTGTGGTTGCCTTAATAGGATCTGAGAGAGTAAACCATTATATTTGTTGTGGTTACACAAAGCCAGGTTGTGGGGATAAAGCTTCCTATTTACTTGACTCCTTTGTCGTTTGTCCATGTTAATGAGACATAACATACCGTATGCCAGAGGTGAGAAATTAGAGAAGCCGTGTTGGTCCACTAACAGAAAATGCAGGCACTGAAGTACCAATGTGATAGAATACCTTTTTTTAGATGTGCATCAGTTTTGTAACTGCTTAACTTTGAGCTGGCATGAGTTAAGTTACTGATAAATTCAGTGTAAATATCCATTTGTGCCTACAAAGGGAAACAGATTCATTTCTGCTTGTCTTAAAAAAAAAAAACTTTAAGGAAAACTCCTTAGAACTCTAAGCATGTTTTTTCATTGTATCTGAGCTGTTCAGTGCTTCAGAATCACTCCAAGTGCTTCTTTTACAATTTTAATGTTTCTCTCAAAATGGCGGATGATGGGACCTGCCTTGGTAATGTGATCTTATTTTCTTGCTTTCATGCCTTCTTCCCAGAATACATTTAAAGTCCTCTTTATAGGACTCATGCCAGACATAAGGAAGTGGTGCCGTTTTCTCATACCATTAAAATATAATGGCAGGACTGTGAAGCACTGTCATCTAAACACACCTTCCATAACAGAGCTGCGTCTGTTTCTGACTGAGCCTCATTTGTGTCTGCCAGAGCTTGTTCTGTGCTTTAATAGTGGTTAGCTACTTGCAGCAAAAGAAAGCAGATGAACCGTTTTTATAAGAGGAATCTTTTGTAGTCCTAATGTTTGACAAACCCTCGCCCACACACATGCTGAGGTGTGATGACTCTCACTGCAATAAATTATCCTTGCTGTACAAGTAACTAGTAGGACTCTGAACTTAATCTGTCTGCTTCTTCCCAATGCCTTCAGTGTGAGGATTTTTCTCTTGTGAATGATGCAGTCTTAAAATGGGCTTTACTAGTTCCTCAGTTATTTGTCATGTTCCCATTCCTTTGTTCCGTTTCATATTTATTTGCACTGTGGTAACCAGGAAAGTGAACTGGTCCCAGGACCCTTTTCAGCCACAACTTAGGCTACACTGGCAAAGATAATAATTATTAAATGTACAAAAAAAACTGCGGTGGTGGTGT
Organism: Protopterus annectens; assembly: GCF_019279795.1. Lineage (NCBI taxonomy): Eukaryota > Metazoa > Chordata > Ceratodontiformes > Protopteridae > Protopterus > Protopterus annectens. The sequence continues at coordinate 890,673,473 of NC_056733.1, read as the reverse complement.
GGTAGCGTTGTCGCCTCATAGCAAGATGTCCCATTTGGTTCTCAGCTAGAGCGTCGTGTGGAGACGTACGTGAATGGGGTGTGCCTTCGTTGAAGGTTGTGTCTGGGCTGGTAACCCGGTACGTAAAAATCCACTACCAATCATTAGCGGACCGGAGTTCCGCTGTGGCGACCCCTAACCGGGAAAAGCCGAAAGATGCAAACTTATCAATACAAAGAAAAGTATACTGACATAGGTTCATAGGTTCATACTAGGCTATCTGCCCGAGGGCATTTGCAAGCCTAGCCCATAGTTTTGTGGCTTACGCCACCCCTTTAGTTTGGAGAAACTATGCCCATTATTTTGCTGTGCCTCGGTCGAGCAGTGACACTGAGGTAACCCCTGGGGTGTATCTGCGATCTCCCATCCATTGGTCAAGATTCCTCTTGAACAAGGCCAGCGAGGTGCTCTGCCTCACATATACCGGGATTTTGTTCCACAGCATAGGGAGTCTTTGGGTGATGAATCTATTCCCTCCAGCACGTCCTATTAATAACCGTGTCGAGGTTTAAGTCTCCCGCTCTTCTGGCATTGACCAAGATTGCATGTGCAACACACAACCAATGTGTGGCAGTGACCAAGTAAATCAGAGCAACATTTACTAGACTGTTTACCTATATGCATAGTGCGTGTGTTTCTGTATGTGTGTATATAAAGTGCATATGTACAAATGCGTTTCTGTGCACGTGCATTTAAACACTTAAGTACTTCTGATTTCCTTTTCTTAGTGTTCTTAATGCAAGGGCACATAGTTAAATGTATGTTAAAATAACTGCTATTATGGTTGCACTCTGACAATGTACGGAGTGACTCGGTCAGTGAGACTCTTACATCTGGAAGGATGTCACAAAAAAGCATTAAAGACCTTTTTATGAAGAGTATCAGTGCACCTAGTTGATAGGATTTCCACCTGACTCCTTCTGCAGTTCTGTGTTGTGTGTGTGTGTGTGTGGGGGGCTTAAAAATGGTAAACACATTAATACTTTACAAGAAAAAATATTTACCGACTTCTCTAAATGTCACAGAACTCTAATACTACATTTGTTATCTTAACACACAAACTGTTATAAATAACATTTAAAGCTTAGCATTTCAATACTGTGTTGCTGCTTATGTAAATTTGTTAGAGTTGACAATTGCCTTTAATCCCCTGACTGATCTAATTGCTTTGTTTTGCAATGAAAGGTGAGTGTTAAGTTCTCCTCCCCTCTGCAATAAAAACAGTGGAAACAGTTCCACAGCTTTGTCACTTTTTATAGCAGCTGCTGTGCTCCTGACATTAGCGGGATTAATTGCCCATCTAAGATTGACAGCAGTACCCGACAGGGTAAACTACAGATTTTAACTGTCTGATATGTCATGTAAGTGGAGACTAATTTATCTGCAAAGTATGTGAGAAGTTGAGTTTAAAAAAAAAAAAAGTAGGTGGGCTTTCCCTTCCTTTGACTTGAATGCAAGGAAATACAAATTTTAAAAAGTGCATGCAGGTTTCTGGAACCTACACAATGCTGGAACCATATTGTAGGGAGAAAAACCTAATTGAGTTAAACTGTATGAGTGGGTGGAGTTTTCCTTTAAAATGCTACTGTGGAAAAAATGCAGCACACGCTGCACTTCCTACTGGAACTGTAGAGCAGGCTCATGACATGATGAAATCGGTCTGGCATGTTACCTTAGAGTTGGTGTTTTTAGCAGAAAAGATGGTACTTGTGCTGCTCTGACATTTAACAAGGTAATAAATCTCAATGCAAGTTGTGTAAGGAAATAGGTTGAATCCAGAGGAGGAAAATAAGTTAATTTGTAAGTTGATAAACCATAATGGTACTGAGTGTATAAAACCAACGAAAACAGTGACAACAGAGGAACAACTCAAGAACTCCAAATAGTGTAGCAAAGATTAATCTACTTTCATTAGCACTTCAGAATGACTACACAATAAAATCAAACTACTTAAATACACTCCATAAAATGCATCTTTCAGTTAGTAAAATTACCAAGAACTAAATCATTGTAAACTTCCTTTCTTAAAAAAAAAAAAAAAAAAAAAAGTATATACTTTCATTCAGTCCAGGTGGACTTGTCAGCTCCTAACCATAATTGCCATAGTGTCTCCTTCCTTCAACTCTATTTTTAGTATTTCCCCCTCAAGTTTTTACCTGCATATTCTAAAATAGAGAACTTTTTAAACCTAGTGCACACCAAAGCATGCCTATATAACGCATTATTAAAGTCTTTAGATTTAATATCTAATCGCCCCATTAGCCTGACGAGTCTGATATGTAAAGCTATGGAACGCATCATCATGGACCTAATACACAAGGATGTATGGAATCTCCAAACTCTGTATACTACACAGGTTTTGTGAAGTGTACTGCAACTGTGGTCCCACTTCACAAAGGCGGTGCCTCCACCGACTCTGGAAATTACCGGCCCATTAGCTTGACAAGCCTTATCTGCAAAGCCATGGAGAGGATCATAATGGACCTCATAAATAAAGACATAGGGAATTTGCAGACTTTGGATCCATCCCAGTTTGGCTTTGTCAAAGGCAGATCATGCCTTCTAAACTTGGTTGACTTTTTCGAAACAGTCACCAAAGCCATTGATGAGGGAAAGGCAGTCCATACAGCCTACCTCGATCTGGCGAAGGCCTTCGATACAATACCCCACTCGGGTATCATTGAAAAACTCAGCTTAAATGTTAACCCATACATCACAAGATGGGTTGCAAACTGGCTGAGTGACAGGACCCACAGGGTCAGAGTTGCTGGCGCCATGTCAGACTCAAAGCCTGTCACAAGTGGTGTACCACAGGGCTCAGTCCTGGGCCCACTCTTGTTTGGCATCTACTTTTCCAAAGTACAAGCAAACACAGGAGGGTTATGGCTGACAAAGTTTGCAGATGACTGCAAACTGGGCGCCATAGTAGAAAACACATCTGACACAGATATCCTTCAGAAGGGTCTCACAGAAACGGATAACTGGTGCCAGAGCCATGGCCTAAAGTTAAATGCCAAAAAATGCATAGTCATACCCTTCGGGGAAAAACAAGGTTACCCCTAGCTACCAAATAGGTGGCAATCCACTGAGCACAGAAGGTTATCAGGGACCTGGGGACCCAGGTTGATAGTAGTCTGTCATTCGACACCCATGTAGCTAAAGTAGTTAGGAAGACCTACATTGCCCACCTTATGAAGGGATTCTCATCTAGATCAAGGGAGGTCATAGTCTCCCTTTACTCATCACTCATCAGACCAATGATTGAGTACAATGCCCCATTCGGAATGCATCTGACCCGACACTTGCAGCAGCTGGAGAAGCCACAAAAGTTCCTCACCAAAAGGATAAAGGGTCTCAAACATCTGTCCTATGCTGCCTGACTGAAAACTCCAGCTCTATTCAGTCGCCTACCGCTTGCTCAGAGGTGACCTTTGCCTAACATACAAGGCCATGTCAAACCCAGATTTGATGAATATGCTTCACCTCAAAAAATCTAGATCCGTCAGAGCCACAAGGGCGGGAGACTTAAACCTCGACACGGCTAATAATAGAACGTGCTGGAGGGATAGATTCATCACCCAAAGACTCCCTATGCTGTGGAACAAAATCCCGGTATATGTGAGGCAGAGCACCTCGCTGGCCTTGTTCAAGAGAAATCTTGACCAATGGATGGGAGATAGCAGATATACCCCAGGGATTACCTCAGTGTCACTGCTCGACAGAGGCACAGCAAAATAATGGGTATAGTTCCCCATACTAAAGGGGTGGCGTAAGCCACAAAACTATGGGCTAGGCTTGTAAATGCCCTCTGGCAGATAGCCTAGTATGAACCTATGAACCTATAGATCATGCTTGCTCAACTTGGTTGACTTTGAGTCAGTCACCAGAGCTGTGGATGAAGGTAAGGTGGTTCGTACACCCTACGTTGATCTGACCAAGGCCTTTGATACCATTCCCCCACTCAGTAATCATAGAAAAACTAAGCTAGGCATCCACCCGTATATCACTAGGGTTGCAAATTGGCTCACAGAACCCACAGTGTGAAAGTAGCCAATTCCAAGTCAGACTGCTGACCAGTCATGAGTGGAGTCCCACAGGGTACGGTTCTGGGTCCTCTCCTGTTTGGTATCTACTTCTCTGAAGTCCAGGCTAGCATTAAGGGACTCTGGCTGACAAAGTTCACAGATGATTGCAGGTTGGGAGCTATTAACTCCCCAAGTGATGCTGACATCCTACATAAAAGCCTCAATGAGACTAGTGTCAGAACCATGGCCTTAAGCTCATTGCCAAAAGGTCTTCATCTCCTTTGGAAAAAAACATTTTCCTTGAATTACCCCATTGATGGTAGTCCACTGAACACAGAAGGTGTCAAGAGATCTGGGAACACAGGTTGACCACAACTTCTCTTGACCACCATGTTGCCACTGTGGCCAGAAACTTCTGTGGCACATCTCATTAAGGGTTTTGCATCCAGGAAGAAAGAGGTAATTGGCCTAATAAGGGAAGAGTAGAAGGAGACAATACAACGCTCCATTTGGCATGTACCTCACTAGACACCTGCAACAACTGGAGAGGCCGCAAAAGTACCTCACAAAGAGGATCCTAGACCTTAAATACTTGTCCTATATGGGCAAACTCAAAAAAGCTCCAACTATTCTCTCTCATATCTCCTACTTAGGGGCGATCTCTGCTCGACTTAACAGAGCCATGTCTGACCCAGGTCTGTTAGAAATGCTGCAGCTAAAGAAATCAGTCCCTCCGCACCACACGCTCCAGAGACCTCAACCTCACTACCACAATCAACAGAACATGCTGGAGAGGCAGGTTCATAACCCAGAGACTACCCATGCTATTGAATAGACTTCCCATACATGTCAAGCAGAGCACCTCACTGGCCCTCTTCGAGAAATCGAGTGGATGGGAAATATAAAAGTCACCCCAGGGATCACTCCAATGGCTCTACTCGGTAGAGGCACTAGGAACTAATGTTGTTGGGTGGCACGACGCCAGGGTAATCCTATGGGCTAGGCTTGTAAAGGCTCCAGGGCCATTGCCCTAGTACACACACATGAGCCTAATAGCCTAACAATGCTTTTTGATATGTTTACTAAGCTGTCTAGTGGTCATACCTATATAAAATGCCATGCAGCCCTAGCATAGAGTAATGTGTACAACATGAGATGTTACAGGTGAACCTACCTGGCACGGCAATAGTACGATCTAAATATACAAGGCTAATGTTTGGCCCTTCATAAATGAATCTACAAGCAGAGCAATTTAGACACAAGTGCCCATAGGTTGATCAGACCCTGGAAGACAAGTAGCAGTGTTGTCATGCTCTAATCTTTTAAAGTACAAGATTTTGTGAACAAAACCAGGAGCTTTCCCCAAAATACTTAACAAGTCACTATTACCACTAATTTCCCAATTGTCATTGATATTTTTAATCATGGCACTATTTACAGATATATCCATGACACATCTAGGTAAATTCAAGAGGGTTATTGTCTGATTCACTTGTAGTCTTTACTTTAAAAAATAATTAAAATAGAAAATCCGTACCTCTGCTAGTAATCTCAGATGCTAAATTAGCTAATAAAGCATCTGGATATCCTCAAGCTAAAAATAAACGCGTAATGCTTTTTCTAGAACAAAAAAAAATTACTAGTTAACAGAGAGGTTCAAATATACTGTCATTTTGGGATGTTCTATCTCTTAAAAGCAGGATGATTGCTATGGTAATTAATTATTTATACAAGTTTCTTTCCTGTATATCTTGCTAGAAAAACTGTTCAGCTGTGTGCCAAGTAAGCACCAAGTCTGGATAATTGACCTGGTGCCCTGAATTACTTAAAGTAAATTTAAAAAAAAATACTAATTTAGCATCTGAGATCTCTAGGAGGAGAGTTTTGTATTTTCCGTCTAGTTTAATTCATAGTTTTAACAGTAAAGACTACAACAGGTGAAATGGACAATGACCCTTTCAAATTTACCTAGATGTGTCGTGGATATGTTTGTAGATACTGCCATGATTAAAAATATCACTGACAATTGGAAAATTAGTGGTGATAGTGATTTAAGTATTTTGGGGAAAACTCCTGGTTTTGTTCACAAAAAAAATCTGGTAGTTCAAAATATTTGCTACAGCATAATGACACTATTTGTCTTCCTAGGTCTGATAAACCTAAGGGCACTTCTAAATGTCTAAATTGCTCTGCTTGTAGATTCATTTATGAAGGGCCAAACATTAACCTTATACATGTAGATCATACTATTGCCGTGCCTGGTAGGTTCACCTGTAACGCATCTCATGTACACATTGCTCTATGCTTGAGTTGTACAGCATTTTATGTAGGTATGACCACTAGACAGCTTAGTAGATGCATCAAAGAGCATTGTTATGCTACTAAATCTAATAACACTAATGTGTTATATAGGCATGCTTCAGTGTGCACTGTTTAAAAAGTTCTTTCTATTTTAGAATATGTAGATAAAGACTTGAGATGGGGAAATATTAAAAATAGAGTTGAAAGGAAGGAGACACTATGGCAGTTAGGTTTAGGTGCTGACAGTCCACATGGACTGAATGCAGTATACACATTCAATGTTTTTTAGAATAAAGGAAGTTAACAATGTGATTTAGTTTAGTTTTTGCTAATTGAATGATGTATTTTATGGAGTGTATTTAAGTAGTTTGATTTTATCGTGTAGTCTTTCTGAAGTTTTAACAAAAGCGTTAAACTTTGCTACGCTATTTGGTTTGAAGTTCTTGGAGTTCCTCTGTCACTGTTTTTGTTTTTAATTTGTAAGTTGTCTGATGAACAGTTTTTGTGAGATGTGTTGGTTAACAGAAAATACAAATTGACAATGTCCAGTTCAGAATGATAAAGGCATGGACTACCAAGTAATTAAGTGTTGCAGTTAATTGAATACACTGGATTTAACTGAGAGAAGAGAATAAAATGCTGTTGTCACTGAAAGGTTCTGAAGAATAACAAATGGATAGTTATGCTGTTAAAACTGTATGAGCAGTAAGGTCTTACTGACTTAAGTTTATGGTTCATGCTTTTCTGACCCGAATGTTACCTTGTGCAGAAGTTTGTCACGTATGAAATACAGGTGCTAAAACAGACCCCAGTTATTTTAAGATACTATTAATGTTCTGAAATAGTTGGCATTTTGAATTCACAGTATTTTCATATAAATTATGTATTACCAGAAAAAAGTTCTCTAGTTTGCCCTATTTGTATCTGTTGCTTCAAAAGGAGAAGTTTGGTGTTGGTTTTATTAGACACTAATGTCCAGGCTCACACCACTGACGGATTGAACAGTTGAATTAACTTTTAATCTCATTTGTTTTTGCAAAGGTGTGTGGAAACGCCCTTTAAAAACATCTGATGGTGATCAGCTTGGGAAAAGTGTGCTGATGCTGTCTTGTTTGTGGGTATTAATCCTTCATTTTTTGTAACTGCCTGTGGGTATTTTATACTAGTTCTAGGTAACTGGCCTGTCTCTGGATGTTTCCTGCATTTGATTTAATCACAACTTTGCAAGTTCAATCCAGATGAACCCTGTACTTTATTACTTTTCTAAAATTATTCAAAGCTGTTATAATCATGGGACAGGTTTGCATCTTCAGTGATTGCAGGGTTTTGTGCCTTACTATGCTATACTTTTGTTCTGGTCTGTGTGCTTCTGACAAGAACCTCTCTTGGATACGGTGGTGGTTTAAATAAATGGCAGCAATGAGTGCTTGCAAAATGTCTGCCCACTTGTCATCCTCACTGAACGTTGGTTGGAGGTGCCTTATTTTGCATTTAGGTTATGGATAATGTCACTAGTGGAACACTCTCATGGGGATTCTTTGTACTGAAGTAGGTGTTCTCATGGTAGCTGTATTGCTGTCAAACACCCTGACAGAGTGACCTTGAGCAAGTTTAACATCTTTCAGCTGTCAAGTCTTTGTACCTTACTAGAACAAATAGTATGGAGGTAACTGCCAGCTTAGTGTGGTTGGGATGACTGCTGCTTCTCTGCAGGCACATTGTCAGTTGGTTTCCTGTAGACATGTCTAGTGTCACATTTTGTATATTTGGTATGGTAACCTTATCAAGGAAGGTTGTGCTGAAGTCTTCTTGGAGTACTCTTTTAGTAGATGGGTGGATTATGTTGTCCTTGGAGGAATTTCTCAAGTATGGATGCTGCATCTCCAGGGTATAAATCCTCAAAATGGAAATGTGTAGCTTGTGTGGCTTAATATTTTTAACTGCAGTAAATGCACATCTGAATGTAGTACAAATAAGTTGACAATATACAATTCCCATTCACCTTATCCATAGTCAAGAACATCATTACAGATAAAGTAGCAAGTATCCCCCCCTATTTACTAACTCTCTATCTCTGCTACCCTCTTAACTAGAGGTTACCAATTACCTGACCAATACTTCTTGCCCATACTGCAGCTCCCTAACACACAAAACAATAGCTCTTGCACTGGCCATACTCTCCATCACTGTTCTCTAGCCGTATACCCAGCATTACCTGATGCTTGTATAGCTCCTACGTCCCTAACATCACTTCAACTTGTAGCTACAGACAACTCCCATTAGCAAGTCTTACACTCTCATCCACCTGTCACTTCAAATCTCTTACCCCTCTTAAACTCCCACATACACCTAATACTGCTCCTTTAATGCACCATTCTCACTCATTCATAGGTAGTACCCTTGCATGTAACACATTCTTTCTGAAACTAGATAACATGGGTTACACATCTAACCCAACTACTAAAAACATCTTTCTACCCATTAATAATCTTCACCTACTCCTACTTTCCACCCTGTCCTACCACACTCAGCTTCATAACAGCACCCTATCCCCTTGACAAACTGATTCCACAGCCAACACCACCAAACTAAAAACTTCCCTATATCACCATGTGACCTTACCTCTCCCCTTCTCTTACTCACGCATTAAACTGAAAATCAAAACTAACCCCCTCTTCTCACCCCCTCTTCTCAAAGACAAACTAAAATAATTCACAAATTGACCAAATTGACCAAACTCTATCTACACCTACTCCATAAACTCACTTGCAGTGGTGATATACATCCCAATCCAGGACCCAAAACATCCGTCAGCCCAAACTTAAATCAGCTAAATCCACTACACCACAGACCTACCTTAGCTCTCCTCTTATTAAACATTAATGTAAGAAGTCTGCTTAACAAAATTCATGACCTTCATGCCGTACTAGCTCTATACAAACCAGATAACGTCGTGTTAACAAACATGGCTCAAACCACATCACAATAATGAGATTGTTGCCCTGGGTTACAGCATTATCCGAAGAGACGGATCAGAGAAAAAGGGTGGAGGTGTTGCAGTATTCAAAAATCATCTTGCCTTGGAACTAGATTACAAGATTCAAAGATGGCTGCCGTTCTGTAAACACTGCTAGCCTACATCTCTCCAAATACTCAGACGAAAACTTGACCAAGAGATTATATCACAGCTTATTTGGCAACAATTCTTAGAAATAACTCTATCCTTGGTCTAGAATCAGAGAAGAGGTGAATATACCTGAAAAAAAAAAAAACCTTCCAGGACTGCAACTGATTACTTGAGCCTGAAGTAAGTTTCAAAGAAACTGTGCTCAGAACTACCTGCTCAAGTATACTTAAAAAATAATACGATCCTGCACTACTGTATTATGTCGAAAGAAGACAAAAACATGGATACAACTACAAAAACTAAACTTTCTGAACTGTCATCACCTGAGAAAGACTTGACCTCGAAAAGACAAAAGATTTTAAAGCAACAAGAGCCTTTGAAGTCAGGGAATAAAAGTAAACCGGAACAACTGGCAAGCATGGATGACATTAAAACAGCATTATTTCCTATTCATAAAGCTATAAAAGACCTGGCAAATCAAGTGCAAACCTTTGGAACTTCCTGCATTCAAATATTGGAAAGAATGGATAAATTTGACGCTAAAATCTCAAAATGAAGAAAAATCAGTTTGCTTGCTAAGAAAACTGATTCACATGAAGCAGATATCCAATCTATGCAAGCTAAAATAATTGATCTGGAGGCAAGATCCAGAAGAAATATCAGGGGAATGCCAGAAAATATACAATACGATGACTTAATCCCAGCTGTTATACAAATTCTTACAACTCTATTCGGTGGCACAAACTGCAAAACAAATAGAGCCCATAGAGCCCTGAGAGAATCCTATACATCTAATATACCAAGACCTGTTTAAGCAAAAATTCTTAATTTTCAAGATGTAAATAAAATACTATTAACTACAAAGAAAAATGGAGGCTCTATCTGGAATAGAATTTCACTGGCTCAAGACTTGCCCATATGAATTAGACAAGCCAGACAATTATCTCCTTATTGCAAGTTTCTAATTGACAAACAGATAAAATATTCTCTACTGAGGGATCTAAATATGCAGTTACTAATAAAAAAGAAGCTATGTCTAACTTCATGAAAGTTTTTAAAACCTTACCTGTTTCTGAGAGCTTGTCTTAACTTCCGATGCGATTAGCACATTGTATGTGGTCAGATCTACCATCTACTGCTAAGCGTGGTCTCACTTTTCCATTATCTGCTATCCTGTGTGATTTAGGCCGTTTTTAGGATAGCTACGATCCTTAATTTGGGCTTCGTGGTTCGTTAGAAGCTTAACCAAGAGTTTACAACCCTCAATTCGTCCATCTTGGCCACGAGGATGGCCGAAGTGACTTTATTGCTTTCAGGGGCTGATTTTTTTAATGTGACACATCCGGAAGTACGCGTGATGAGTCCCCCTTCGCGAAGCTAGCAGTCTGCAAATCTATTCGCAAACCCGATGGAATGCCTTCAAGATCTACTAAGACAAAATAAAGTTAAAATAAGTGTGTATACTGTAACAAATATATAATATAGATTTGTAGGAATGTTAAAACCTCTAATACTATCCTGTAAATGTTAAAAAGGTTACCTAAGCTGTGCTCCTATAACATCCCATACTTTGTAACAAATTTATACAAGAAAGAAATGTCCAGAATACTGGACAAAAAACTACTCAATGGTAATCTTATAAATTCCACACAATACATTTAAAACAAAACACATTCCTATATAAACATAATTAATGTTATTTATCCTGAAAAAAAAAAACATCATTATCCAACCTACTTACTATCTATACTACAAACCGATACCCAAGATCCAGTGAAAAATCTCTCCTCTCCATCACCAAGGCTAACAATAATGCAGGGAAAGCGCTCTACTCCCACACCGTTGCCAGAAATTGGAACTCTCTTCCCCTATTTGTGTCCACTGCCCTCTCCGCATCCATATTCAAAAACACCCTCAAATCGCACCTTCTTAGTACATGGTGATGCCCTTGAATCACAAAACCCTACCCATACTACTATTAACTCCCCAAATTCCTCTGTTCACATGCTGGAGTTCTCATCCCCTGTAGGCTTGGTCATCTGAAAGGGTACTTTTAACTGTAGAATCTTACTTGATATATTTTCTTTTCTTACCAGAGTATGACTGACATTGTCTTTTTACCTATTCTATATCTTTTACCTGGAGTGTTTTTATGACTTCTTGATAAGTTGTCTCTCTCGCCTTCATTCTTGCTGGATGGGTTCGGAGACTATCCTCTGCTCCGACTCTGCCACTCTAAAAGCTCGAGAGTTAGTTCCACCGGCTCGAGGCTCCCCTTTTATCCCACAATGCTAGGCGGTAATACCTCAGATCTCGTTTGCCGCTACAGCGATCGAGGTGTGTTCCAACCGGCTTCAGGTTAGTTTGTTTAGAGCAATCTAAAACTTATTTAAAACCCCTTTAACTTAGTTTTTCTTTATATTTCCCAAAGTTAAATAGTTTTTATCCATTCCCTCCAGTTTCTCCACCCTTTTTACCTCAAGAACTTAGGAGTTCTTTCCTTAGGCCTTCGGGCCTTCCCTCTCCTTACTAGTAGTGGAGTGTATGTGTGTTTTTTTGTAGGGATCTAAAAACTAAAAATTAAAAACTAAATTTTTACTTGATTTTTTTTTTTGGATAGTGTAATCGGTGTGTTTGTGTCTGTGTGGGTGATTACACTTTTTATCTTTAATGTCTAAAGAATCAAAGGTCTCAGGCTTTAAGAAGTGTGACTCGTGCTGTCAGAAGACAGACGGTCACACTACTTGCGTGTACTGCCTGGGACCTTTGCACCTGCAGGACTCTTGTGCTGTTTGCCATGGCTTCAGCCCTAGAGTCCTGCAGGAAAGGAAAAAATAAGCTTATCTTACGAAGCTTATTGAAGCCTGAGGGTTCCCAGACTCTATCTTCGGGCAAACCCTCCAAGCCTACCAGGTCGTCGGCTCCAGCTTCTGAGTCACCTGGGGCTTCGAAGTCTGCTACAGCATCGGCTCCGGCCAGAGCCGATGGGGCTCGAACATGTATTTCTTCTGTTTCCTCGGCTCCGGCCAGAGCCGAGGTATTAGACATCACTGAGTCGGCTCCGATAAGGTTATCGGAACCGACAACTAGGAAAAGGTCTAGGTCACCGTCTCTTGGCTCCGTTCATTCGGCTCCAGCATCTCCCTTGCTGTCTGAACGGAGCCATAGGTCTCACTCCTCTAGGTCGTCGAGACTTTCAGATCATGACCTTCAGAGGGTGGTGAGTCGACGTCTTAAGTCCGAGGCAGTGGCCCAAATGCTTCAGAACCCGACTCATCAGTCGATGGTTAACCCTATTACTCAAAATGTTCCTCCTCCAACTCCTTTGAGTTCGGAGCCGGGGTGTTTCGGACCCGAGACTGTGGCAGCGTCGGAGCCGATACAATTGTCTTAGGCGCAGTCATCTGCTCCGATTTCTTCATTGGAGGAATCTCTGTGCTGGACTTCCCTCGTCGGCTCCGAGGGGGTGAGTGGCATCGGACCCTTGTCCGACCCCGCTCTCCCTCTCGGTGCTACGGCGTTGGTGAGTTCGGCTCCGACATCGGCCTCGGAGCAATCACTGTCGGTGCCGGGGGAGGTTTTCAGCTTTTCGGAGCGGAGACCTCTGGCTCTGCCTGACAGGGGTGCCTTCGAGGTCATGCGGAGTGTGTTGGAACCTGGTTCAACTCCACAGTCTGCTCCATCCGCCTCTCCCTCCACGGTGCCTCAGGTAATTTCTACTCACTCCCTCATCCTGGATCGCAGAGAGCCAGCTCCTCCAGAGTCCCCAGTGGGGATCTCCTCTTCCGAGGCCTCTCCTGAATTGGCAGGAGAGCCCCCTAGGAAGAGAAAGTGCAAGAGGAAGCACATAGACTCACCTGAGTCTGTCACCTCTGACACTGATTTAGAGGATTCTGAAGGTTCCCCCCGTTCCCCCTCTGAAGATGTCTCCTTTGCAGACATCCTGGAGATCTTAAAACAGAGGGAGAATTGGCCAGCCCTCAACCCTTCAGAGGATGAATCTGTGTATCTTGAGGCATTCGGCTCTCGCCCTTCCACCTCCTGGGTGTCCCCTCCCTTTGACCCCCTCATGCAGGTGGTAGCAAAAAAGGCCTGGACGGCTCCTGACTCTGTGGACCCCACCCCCAGGAGACCTTCAAAGTTTATTACGGCCCTAGCAGACTAACAATTTTTGACCAAAGGAGTTTCTGTGGATGCTATGGTGGTGGCTGCTGCCAACAAGAAGGAACTAGCTGATCCTTCAGTGCTTGTCCATCCTCCTAACAAGGAATCTAGGTCTATGGACAGGTACGGGAAGCGGATGTTCTCGTCAGCGACCTTTTTGATGCGTTCGCTGAACTACCTCTGTCATTTCACTCGTCTTCAGAGAGACTTTATCAAGGAAGCGAGTGAGATGTTAAAGGATCCAACAGCTGCGGGTTTTCAGGATAAGATTAACTCTCAGCTGGCTACCCTCTCTTCGATAGCTAACTCCTCCATGCGCCTCCTTTCATATGCGGCTGATGGAGCGAGCAGAGCCGCAGGTACAGGTGTGGTCTTACGCCGGCATGCCTGGATGCGGCTATGCAATTTTGCGGACCCTTTCAAGACGTCTTTCACTAACTCCCCATTTGATGGATCGTCTCTTTTTGGTCCTCAAGTGAAAGAAACCCTGACAAGGTGCGAGACTGATGGCAAAACTCTCTCTGCCGTTGGAGTCCATTTTTCTACTCCTTCTAGGCCTTACCCCAAGGGCCAGAAGGGGGAAAAGATGTGGTTTCGCAAACAATCTCAAGGAGCTTTGCCTGACTCAGTCGGTTCCCGTCTAGAGGCAGAGGGGGGAACAATAATGGTAGATGCCGCCCTAGAGGCTGGGGGGGGTCCGCAGAACCAGGGCAATCGAGAAACCTTTTCTGACCAGCCCTTTCAACATCCCTGAGGTGTTGCCGACTGTCCACCTTCGGAGGCAGTCGGGGGGAAGATTATCACTGTACCCAGAAGCCTGGCAATCCCCAACTCGAGACAAGTGGGTACAGTATCATTTCTGAAGGCTATTCATCCCATTCTTTTGCATTCTAAAACTATCAAAAAAGTCCCTTCCAGATGTTCCACCCGCTCAAAGGGGGAGCAAGCAGAGTTAGAAATCTCAAAGTTGCTTGCAAAAAGAGCCATTCAACCAGTTCCAGCAGACCAGCAAGGATCCAGAATCTACTCCAAATTCTTTTTGGTTCCAAAGAAAACAGGGGACTGGAGACCCATTTTGGATCTCAGCAACTTGAACAAGTCTGTCAAGAAAACCATTTCGGATGGTCACGCTGCAGTCCATCCTACCCCTATTGGGGAAGGACAACTGGATGTGCTCTGTAGACCTCCAGGATGCGTACTACCATATAAAAATGAACAGACGCTCCAGGAGATTTCTCTGCTTCAGGTTGGGAACCAGTCATTTTCAATTCAGAGCCCTGTCCTTTGGACTCACCACAGCCCCCCGGGTGTTTACCAAATGCATGGCAGAGGTCGCATCTCATCTGAGACGTCAAGGATTCCAGGTGTTTCCATACTTAGACGACTGGCTCCTTACAGCCCCCACCAAGCATCTTCTGCTACTTGCCAGAGACTACACTTTTCACACATGTTGAAAGCTAGGTATCTCAATAAATTGCGAAAAGTCTGTTTTGTCGCCTTGTCTTGCTATTACCTTCATAGGCGCAAATCTAGACACAGTCAGCATGTCAGCCAGACTCGCAGACCAGAGGATAGCAGACATACACAAACAGGTCTCTCTTCTCCTCCACAGCAACAAAATCAAAGCCCGACTGGTCCTGAAGGTTCTGGGGATAATGGCGGCTGCTATCCCTCTTCTTCTATTAGCCAGATTTCACATGAGAATCTTACAATGGATGCTCTTCACACAATGGTCATACCAACAACTTCCGATGTCCCACACCATTGTGATAACTCAATCATGCAGGAATCACCTTTCTTGGTGGATTACATCCCCCCAGCTCTTCTTAGGAAGACCCTTTGTTCCTCCCCCTCCGGTTGCTACTCTGACAACGGACGCCTCCCTGATCGTGTGTGTGTGAGGGGGGCATTATCAGGGCAGGACGGTCCAGGGCATATGGCAACCTTACGAACGCCACTTGCATATAAATGTTCTAGAGATGAGAGCAGTGCTTTTAGCGTTGCAGGCCCTTCAAGACTCTCTTCCGATAAGAACGATAGCAATTCAGACTGACAACATGTCTGTAGTGTGGTACATCAACAAACAAGGCGGAACCAGATCCTATCCCCTATGTCGAGAGGCACTCAGACTGTGGCAATGGGCGATTTCTTCTCAGTGGTTTCTGATGGCAACGCACATTCCCGGGAAGTCCAATGTCATTGCGGACAAGTTGAGCAGAGCTATTCCCATGCCTCACAAGTGGTCTCTAGAAAAACTTTCTCCAACACTGAATTTTTCAAAGTGGGGCCAGCCTTGCTGCGACCTTTTTGCTACTCCCCAAAACGGCAAGTGTGAAAATTATTTCACTCTTTCCCCAACCAGGCCATCCCAGCAGAGACGCTCTAGTCCAAGATTGGCCCCGGGGACTTCTGTATGCCTTTCCTCCCTTCCCACTGATTTCTCAATTGATACAGAAAGCCATCGCTCAGAAAGCTTCCATGATCCTCATTGCTCCATACTGGCCTCGACAGGTTTGGTTCCCATTTCTACACCGTTTTCTGTTGGAGCAACCGTGGCATCTGGACCCAGTTCCAGATCTTTTGACCCATCAGTTGGGTCAGTTACATCGCTCCCTCCCCTCTCTGAACCTCACTGCATGGTTCCTCCAATTCCAACCCTAGCCAGGCTTCCTCTAATATCTCACTCAGTTCGAGATATTTTAATAGCTTCTCATAAAATCTCCACTCGGAAGATTTATCTTAGTAAGTGGAAACGTTTTTCCAATTGGGCGCAGGGAAGGGACATAGACCCTTTCACTGCTTCTATTCAATCACTCCTTGATTTCTTAGCTGAACTTTTCCACTCAGGTTCGTCTCCTTCTACACTTAAGGTCCAATTGGCAGCTATATCTAACTTTCATTTTGGAATCTGAGTCTGCCATCATGTCTCACAAACTTTGCAAAGCCTTTTTGAAGGGAGTTTTTCTTCTCAAGCCTCCTATTAGGAATCCTCCTCCTTCTTGGGACCTTAACTTGGTTCTCACATCTTTGATTCTTCCCCCTTTTGAACCTGCGGCTTCGTGTTCGATGAAATTGGTATCCTGGAAAACACTCTTTTTGGTAGCCATTACTTCGGCTAGAAGAGTCTCTGAACTTCATGCACTCTGTAGTCGATCCCCTTACCTTTTGTTTCATAAGGATAGGGTATCCTTACGTACCAACCCATCCTTCTTACCTCTCCGGCAAACCTAAATCAAACCATTGACCTTCCTGTGTTTTTTCCTAACTATTCCAACAGGTCAGAACAAAAATTACATTGGCTAGATGTTCATCGACAATTAAGGTATTACTTAGACAGGCCCAAACAAGTCAAAGTCTGATCAACTTTTTGTTTCTTATGCAGAAGGCAGAAAGGGCCTTCCAGTTTCGAAAGTATCTCTCTCCAGATGGCTTACATCTTTGATTTCTTTTGTATGAGATCAGGCATCAACAGTTACCAAACAAACCTAAGGCTCATTTAACTAGAGCTTTGGCTACTTCCATAGCTTTCCAAGACAGGCTGCCTATTGATACGATTTGTGCTGCAGCTACTTGGGCTACTCCTCATACTTTCATTTCTCACTATAAGTTGGATTTAGCTTCTAGACACAGAGCCAACTTTGGTTCCACTGTACTCAAGAGTCTGTTCCGATAGGCCACCCGGGACAAGGTGCTAGGGACGCGGTCCCATCCAGCAAGAATGAAGGCGAGATAGACAACTTAACATATAGAAGTTATGTACCTACCATAACGTAGTTGTCTTCTCCTCCTTTTTCTTGTGTCCCACCACCCCTTCCCCTAGCCCTGACAGACCTAGAGGAGTTTGATTGTGACCTTTTTTTCTTACCACCTCTATTTGTATATATGTATATACTGTAATATATATATATATATATATATATATATATATATATATATATATTCCCTCATCAGGTTTTAGGTCACCTTCTTTCTATAACTTTATAGAGGTGGGTTCCCCCTTTCCAGTGTTTCTTGATTTTTCCTGGCTGGGCCTAGCTTACAAATGAGATCTGAGGTATTACTGCCTAGCATTGTGGGATAAAAGGGGAGCCTCGAGCCGGTGGAACTAACTCTCGAGCTTTTAGAGTGGCCGAGTCGGAGCCGAGGATCGGCTCCGAACCCATCCAGCAAGAAAGAAGGCGAGAAGACAACTAACATGGAACGTTATGGTAGGTACATAACTTTTATTTATATTACTATGCTCAGCATACATGATGTAACCTGTTTTGTGTATTATGCTGGATGTACTGTATTTGTATAACTTGATGTTGGAGCTTTTCTCCCCGGGCCTCCGCTGAAAATGGACCTGGTCCAGTCGGAATTTCCTGGTTAACAAATGTCAAATAAAATAAATCAGTTTAGTAACCACATCAGTAAAATGCAGGCACATATAAATGCACAATATTTTCTGAGGATGTATTGCTTCATACTCTGTTTTAGACCATAGTTCAAGATAACACACAAATGATGCCATAAGATGTCTGCAATTTTATAGCTGAATGTTATATTATTTATTAATATAAGTAACAATGACTATGATTCCTTGTCACGATAAACTGTCTCATAATGAGAAATCTAAGTTATTCTAAGGAACCACAGGTTTAGATTAATGGTGTGTTTTCTGGAACAGTCATTTTTTTTTCCAAACATTAATTACTGTAGTATCATTGATGTGAGATCATATATGAAAACAGATATTGCAAATCTAATGGTCTGATTCAAAAACTTGTCACATTTTGGTTAACTGTGTAATAGTTTAAACAACCAGTATGCTAAACATATTATCCCTTCCGTAACATTATGATTAATGAATATAGGTGTAATCATCTTATATTTTTAACCACTGAGGAACTAAGTACCTGAATCTGTGTTATACTGGTACCAAGGTCTGAAAACCTAAAAACTTACACTTTTCTCTTGGATCTACTATGCTGTTACGAGAGTAGGTACGCGCTGGGTACCATATCTATAAAAGGATAACAGTTTTACATTTGCTCCTAATGTAATGGGTAGCTATACATACAAAGGAAGGCTACGCTAAATGGATATATTTTATAAGATCACAGTTTTAACATGAGAGCTTGTATTTAGCTATCTTAAAATATTTATTAAGTAGTGTGAAGATTCACTTGAGACTAATAGCAAAGTCCAGATATCTTTTCTTTGTTTTTTGTGACTCATTTAAGTCAATACAATAAGTAGAGATGTAGACTATAAGTAGTGTTTGTTAGGGAATGAGTAGGATAGGCTTTGTAGATTTAGTAGTAGTTTATCCAGGTCCACTATATTTTACATATTTATACACTAGCTTGGATATGTACTTGCTAATGATATTAATCAATGTAATCCCGAACTATGTTAAGGACCTCTGTAATTCATGGTCCGGGAGTTTAGTGGGTAGGCACTGGAAAGGAGACAGGAATTCTAGAATGCTTTCATAAATTATACATACTAAAAACTCAACCAAATCTATCATATTTTCCCAGATTTTAATAGACTTTCATAAAACAAAACTTTGGGAATGTGGGAAATAGATTCATGGAATATTAAGGGAATCCAAAACTTGAAAGAGAACTGTTTCTTCATTTATTTCTACAAGCTAAAGTGTTTTTCATACTACAGGAAACACACATGATCAATGGATAGAAATAAAAAAGAAAAAAATGGATAAGAGAAGTAATAGCCTCTGAAGGGAAAACTAATAGTGCGGGAGTGGCGATAATTATTAAAAACCAATACCAGGATAAAATTATAGAATATAAAACGGACAAAGAAGGAAGATGGTGCTATGTGATCCTCTCTACAACACTATATGATAAACCCGGTTTACTATTGAATAGTCGAACATCACTCTGTCGACTGTTGTATTGTCGAATGCATTAGGTCGGAAACGGAATTGTCGAAGACCTTATAATCATTCGAGGAACGGTTTTACCATGGGTCGAGGTAGGGAAGTTGGTTGTAGTAGGGAAAAATACTGTACACCTACCTCGACCCATGGTAAAACCGTTCCTCGATTGATTATAATGCCTTCGACAATTCCGTTTCCGACCTAATGCATTCGACAATACAACAGTCGACCGAGTGATGTTCGACTATTCAATAGTAAACCGATAAACCCATTATTCTTAATATATATGCACCCTGTAATCAACCTTCTTTCTTTGCCTCACTTTATCCTATATTAAATCAATACAATAACCACTATATAATCATAGGAGGAGACTGGAATGCTTATCAGAATCCTAATCCGGATAAATCAAGCCAACATAGAACATATAATAGTCAAGCGACTTTAACATTAACTGAACTTAAGTACGACTTTAACTTGTCTGATCCCTTCAAATATTCTAATAATGCTCTCAATTCCAGCAATTTTACATTTTTTTCAAGCTGTCATAAAATGTGGTCCAGAATAGACTTTTTTCTAATCTTCGAAGCACTGATTAATCTTGACCCCTCAGTATCCATCCGTGCTCGGTACCTATCAGATCATTCTAAAATTACATTAGGTTTTACTAATAATTCTGGAAACATTTTATCACAGAAGGGATATAATGGTCTTTAAATCCAAATCTATTGAACAAAAGGGAAATTATTCAGGAAATGCAAGACAATCACCAACATACACCCGATATTGAATGGGCAGCAGCAAAAGCACAGATAAGAGGTATCTTCCTTCAAAAAGCCTTATTATAAAAAAAAATCAACTAAGGGAAGAACAAACTTTGGAGTCTAAGATTAAAATACTAGACCAAGAACTAATGCAGAATCATAACTCACAAGCAAACAGAACTTTTAAAATGTCAGAAGGATCTTTTTCTGATCCAAAATAGATTATCATTTTATGAAACCAAAATATTGGCAAGTTACGCTAATCATATACAAACTCCATCAAGGGCTTTTGGCAAGTTACGCTAATCATATACAAACTCCATCAAGGGCTTTATCAAGTATTATTAATCAATCTAAATCACCCCATCAAATTCCAGAATTATATTACAAAAACAAAACATATGCGTAATCTAATGATATTAACATTTTTGAGTTGATATACGCCCAAATTTATGGAGATCAAAGTGAATCACCTACAATTGAAAATTATAGGGACTTCCTACAAAAGATTAACTTCCCAAAAATTGACAAGCTATGGAGAGATTTAATTCAACCAGTTTCTATGGAGGAAATAACATCAACAATCAAAAATTTGAAATCCCACAAAGCCCCGGGCCCAGATGGACTTAAAGCAGAATTTTATAAAACTTTCGGCAATACGATTGTTAAAATACTATCATATACTTTAAGCTATATCATTAATTAAATCAATGATTTATATTTTAACGCATCCAAAACAATTCTTATACCTAAAGAAAATTCGGATCTCCAAAACCCAGACAATTTTAGACCTATATCACTTTTAAACATAGATACTAAAATTTTGACTTCTATTTTAGCTACCAGACTGAAGAAAATAACAAATTTAATAACTTCTAATGAACAAACTGGATTTTTAACTTCTAGGCAAGCTAGTGACAACACCTTAACACTTCATACTTTAATCTCTTATGCCAATCAAAAGAATTTAAATATGTGTGCCCTTATTATTGACGCACAAAAGGCCTTAGAGTTAACATAAAATTTCTATTTAACATTTTACCCTATTTTAATATACCTCAAGAATTCATCTTAACATTACAAACATTATATGATAACCCTTATACAACTTTATATATAAATAAAAGGTTTTCTAATAGAATTCAAATCAGGAATGGTACCCATCAGGGTTGTTCTCTATCCCCTATACTATTTAATTTATATTTAGAACCTTTATTTCTGCATATTAAACAAAATGTATATCATAATGCCCCAATAATTTACGGTACCAAGATCTATATGGCAGCTTTTGCAGATTATCTTAATATATATGGTACAACACGTGTCTCTACCAAAAAATACTATCTGCAGTTGAAGACTTTGCATTAATATCAAACTATATAGACCTTAAAACAATATATTTCCTTTGAAAACACCTAAACCCTTTTCACTTCTACCTCTGATAGGGTAAGTAAAATCTGAAGAAAAGATTAAATATTTAGGAATCACATTCTCCACAGATAAGGACTATCTCAATAATGTTAAACTAAAATGAGAACAAATTTTAGATCTAAGGAGATGGAATAACCTGAAATTACCCACATTAGCAAAGGTATCCGTTATTAAAATGAATGTCTTGCCCAATTATATATCTTTAGATCCATTCAAGTGTTTATCCCAAAGAAATATTTCAAACAAATCCACATCGAACTTGCTAAAGTTGGGAACCAAGGAAAACTAGAATATCATACGATAAGTTGATGACTCCGAAAAATAAAGGTGGGTTAGATTTACCCAACTTTGGAAATTATTTAATTATAAATGCCAATAGAATTCTAAGAATAGCTAACTATGACATACAAAATAGTAATTGGTCCCCTAACTGGATAAGATTGGGTTACAAACATGTTCAAAATTTGAACATGAATCCCAAAGATTTACCCTTTTTAAACAGATATCATTAAAACATATGCTGTAATGGAACATATAAAATTTATATATCATTACAAAATCTCTTTAGATCACCAAGTCTATTTCAATATATGATCTTACAACCCTTTCATAAAAACCCTAACCTAAGAATCAATCAACTTATAGACTTAAAAAAACTTCCCACTTATAATAAACTTAACTCTACAAGATATATACCCATATCTGAATTATTCTGCTCATTATCTAAGACAAGAAATTAATCTCCCCAAATCATATTTAGTCATATTGAGGCAGATGAATTATCTATTACTTTGAAGGCTTAACTGTTAATAAAGAGAACTTAACGAAATGTACCTCAATATGGCAAGCTCTATCACAAACTACCAAATATATAACGTCCACCTATAAACTGCTAAGACATCAAATATCATGATCACCTTCTTGTATCGAAATATTGGAAAGAAAAATTACCATTGGTTGAAGAAAGTAAATTCATAATTGCAATTTAACAGCAAATTCAATTTCCCTCCAGAAGCTGACTTTCACCCAACTCATGATATTCAATAATGCATACTACACACGCTTTAGCTTGTATAAATTCAACTCCAAGAACTCTCCAAAATGCCCATATTGTAAAGACGAAACTGCTGACCTCCTTTCATATGTTTTGGAGCTGCAAATGTATATATAAACTTTGGAATTCCCTAAAGTTACAACTACAAAAGATGGGGTATCGAAATTCAATGTTATCTTGGGAATTTATATTACATATTCCTCCGAATACACCTAGATCCCAGGTGATTGTACTTATGAATATTTTCCTATTAATGAAGCTCTATATAGCTACAAATTGGCTGAACCCAACTCAAACGTCTTGGGAAAATTTTAAGATCTTAGCGATAAAACACATTAGCCCACAAATATGTTATCAATAGCCGAAGTAAACATCCAAATCTAAAGATTTGGGGACAAAGTTTCAACATATTAGCTTAATGCACCGAAATTAGGAAACCCCATTGTTTTATTTTATACTATAAAGTATAACCTTTGTAAGAACCATACTATTTCAAGATATTACTTTACACAGAAGAATTTTTATAGATATGTTATTTAAATGGTGAAAGCATTCAAGTAAATGTATATATTTTGTTATAATGTTGATAGAAGTTTGGAAATTATCTCTATTTTTCTGTTAAGAGTTTGTATGAACAAGAGAAAAATAAAGAATTATCGAAAAAAAAAACTAGATTACAATGCCCATGAATTCAGAGATGTAGAACTAATCCTTGCCAAATTAAAAATAAGTTCCAACAAACATAATTATTGCAGGTGGATATATACCACCAGGCAATAATGTCACTGTAATGGAAAGCCTGCTTAATTGGACCTCCAGCTCTCTTCCACATGAAACCTTATTATTAGACTTCAATATTGACTGGCTTCACTGCTCCAGCCATAACCCTTCTGCCTTAATAAACCTCCATAGGTTTACCCAAACTATAACCACCCCCACTCGAATTGACAAAACTTCCAAACACCAGTCCATCTTAGAATGGATCCTGGTATCTGACCCCCCTCTTGCACAGCAATCTGGTTGTCTTCCAGATACCCTAAGTGACCATCATCCAACCTACCTAATTAGGAATCCAACCTACCTAATTAGGAACAGATCCCAAACCATCAATCAACCTATCCTCGGAGTAGTTAGAAACAAAAAACCTGTACAGCTACTGATCTCATCAATACTCTAAAAAGCTGTAACTATACCCCCCTAAAACATCTACCTCCAGATGATGCCATCGAGTACTTTAACACAACCTTCATAAAAATCGTAAACCATTATGCACCCCCCTAGAACCATTAGAATAAAAATTACCTATGCCCCATGGCTAAGAAAAGATGCTAAAACTATAATGAAAGAAGGGGACAAGGCCTGGATTCAATATCAGAAAAACAAAACCACTACTTTGAGACAAAACTATGTAGAGCTCCATAACAAAGCCAAAAAACAAATGAAACTAGACAAATCCAGCTTACTATACAAGCATGCAAGAAAAATATTCTCACAACCCACAAAAATTCTGGGCCTCATACTATACTGCATCCAGGAAAGTCCACGATTCCAACCCCTGTGCTTCCAAATAACAATGAAAACATTCCTACTCAGTTTAACAAATTCCTTACCAAAACAGTCGAGACCTTTGCCAATGCCCAAAATAGTACTAGCAGCCCCACACCAGTAACTACCCCAGCCGACCCCAATTTTCACCTCCACTCTGTATCCACCAAATCAATAAACTCCTTGGTAAACTTAAACCAACCACTCTAGCAGCTGATAAGCTTCCAGCAGACTTCCTTCGGATCTCAGCTGAAGCTATAGCCTATCATAGGTTCATAGGTTCATACTAGGCTATCTGCCCTGGGGCAATTATAAGCCTAGCCCGATTCTGTACGGCTTACGCCACCCCTTGATTTGAGTATTCTGTGCCCTTTTTAAGGTTTAGTTTACTGTGCCTCTGTCTAATAGTGACACGGGAGTGATCCCTTGGACAAACCTACGATCCCCCATCCACCTATCGAGATTCTTGAAGAGATTGTGAGGTGCTCTGCCTCACATGAACTGGAATTCTATTCCAGAGCGAAGGGAGCCTCTGGGTTATGAACCTGTCCCTCCAGCAAGTTCTATTTATTTCTGTGCTGAGGTTCAAGTCCCTCGAGCGTGTGGCTCTAAGGGATTTAGATTTACTGAGGTGGAGCATGTCCATTAATTCTGGATTTGACATCTGTATCATGGTTCAACAGCGACTCATCTGCCCATCAGCAAGCAGTCCTATGACAGGACCAATTGTCCCCCCTGTTACCAGTAACTATAGGAGTCCCTCAAGGATCCATCCTTGGCCCATTGCTGTTCTCTCTATTTACAAATCAGATCTCATTATCGTGTCCCATTGCCTCAATAGTACAGTATGCAGATGACACTACCCTCATATGTTCTACCCCTACCCTAGGTGAACTGCAAACCCTTACCCAAAATAACTTCACCGTAGCCAAAACTTGATTCACTAACATCAAACTACTTAATCCCCCCAAAAAAATTTTGTCCTAGCAGAGCTCCTCCCCTAAATTTCACCATTAGCTCCAAAGAAAACATTCAAATCAGTTCAACCACACACACTAAACTGCTAGGTGTAGAAATCGACAATAACCTGAGGTTCGACATCCACGTAGCACAAACCATTAAAGTTGATAAACTTGGTGGTCTCTACAGGAACAAACAGTTTGACAAAACGCACCAAAGTAACCATCACAAGGACTCATCTTCTGTCCACCCTCTATGCCTCTCCCATCTTGACCAATCTCTGCCAGACTGATCTAAATAAAATGGAATCTTGCTACAACAAGATTGCCAAGTTTGCTACTGAATTCTCGTATAGGTCCCACCGCTGTCTGCCCTTAAGCAACTCAACTGTCTTGAGTTGCCTCATACTTCTACTCAATCAACTCTCTATAGCGCACAAACTCTACTACCTTCATGAGAACTCCAGCACATAATTCAGCCCCACATTCCCTATAGACCCTGAAGATCTAGTAACCAGAACCTCATAACTGTCATCAAAAACAAAGCTGGTAATTCCCTCTTTGCCATCACCATTGTCAAAACCTGGAACACACTACCAAGCCAAATAACTTCTACCACCTCTAGTAAATTCAATGAACTCCTGAAAACCCACTAAGTAACTGGCTATGCTCATGCCACTCACCAGGCTAATCAATACGAAGAGAATTTGTCAGGGTACAGCTATGTATAAACAGTTTCTCCCCTGAAAGCTTCCAAACCTGTACACATTTACCTTACAAAACATAACTGTAAAAGAAAAAGTACCTCTGATTATCTACTGTAAGAGATGTTAATAATAGCATGATGTCCTGTTGTGTGTGTATATGCTATATGTATGTTGATCACCAGCATGTTGTCCTTATGTGTATATACATCATAAGTATGTTCTATTTTTTACTCTCATGTAATGTATTGTAATGTCGCTTTTCTCCCCGTGCCTCCACTGAAAATGGACCTGTGTTAAGTCGGACTTTCCCAGTAAACAAATGTAAAGTAAAATTGTGTGCAGTTGTGTAGAAATTCTCTTCTAGGTTTGCCTTTAAGTTTGCATGTTGTGGAGACACTCTGGTGTTCCAGTGTCTGTGTATGCTAGAGGGGGAAGTCCTCTGCAAGTCTACCAGCTGTTGCAGTATATCCTTGTTGAATGGCTTTGACCTTAATTTCAATCACTAACTTGATTTGTTTTTTTGTATTTTAGTGAAATGACTTCCTAATGCAATCAAAGTATTTTGCAGGGTGAGAATTAGGCAACTTTACTCCCCCCTTATTTGAGGTGGGCTTGACTTTCACAACTCCACTACTTAAACCAACTTCACAGCTGCACACTAGTGGGTAAATGTGCAAAATACTCCCAATTTAGTCTGAACTTGGTTCGCCAAAGGTCCTTGACATTAGCCTGTACTTCCAATAAGTAGATGCCAAAAAGGCACGGTCCCAGCACAGAGCTGTTAGGTACCCTGTTGGTTACTTAGTGGAAGTGTTCTCATCAGTCCTGACTTCTGGATCTAGTCTGTGAATCCTCATCTATAGTCTTGGTGACCTTGGCCTACCAGGTTTAGTAGGCATGACCTTCCCTTGGTTGAGTCCATTTCATGAAGGTTGCCTATATCTTTGATCACTTCATTGGTTCGTTCCATGGCTTTGCATTTTGCTAAGTCTGTATTTTCTGGGTTCAGTTGAAGGTTCACCCTTGTAAAGTGGGATAACAGCTGCAGTCCTCCATTCTCATACAAAGCCTGTTTTGAGGCCAAGTTGAAATGCTTTTGAAATCTTGAGTGTTTATCTAGTTCAGCACTCTGACATGTTTAGGCAAGAAGTTTGATTGGGTTCAGCAAGCGACTCAGATTGAATAAATCTGCTTTCAGCTATACTCTAGTGTGTCGAGTGGGCTTGCCTGGTTAAACTTCAGGTGGCAGTATTGTTGGCTTGTTTTGGATTGTATAAGTTTTTTTGCATGTTTGATTTATGCTGTGCTCTGCAGGCTGTATACTTTCAGTATTGGTTTATGAATTTGATTACCACTGTCCATGGGCACAGCTTGTGTTGAGTGGTAATCTGTTGCTGATTCTTGGTGCACAGTGTGGAAGAATGACACTTTTTTCTTGTACCATATGATTATTAACATAATGTCTCAGTTATGTAGCTCATTCTGATTGCCCTTTTAATCCCTTTCACAGCCATGGGAAAGGCAGAGCTTGCCACTTTTTTCATAGGGCACAAGGCAGTGGAAGTAACCCTAAATGGGGTACCATCTAAAATACCCACATGGCCAGCCACTGCTGTGGGTAGTTCAGAATGTCACTTTTATGGCGCATCTTTATGTGAGGAATATAGAGCAAATGAAAAATCTGAATCTCATATGAACACAGACATGCAGTGTCTGCACAAGTACCTCAGCTAGCTTAACTGGTGAACTTGGCACTCTGAGGCAGCAATGCTTAGTACTTTACAGTTAGGTTTAGTGCAGCAATAAATGTGTTGGTGCAAGGGAATGTGTTGTGCAGTGCAGTTTAACATGTAGTGTTTTTCTCAGATGTTGATCAGTGTTTGCTGCTTTAGTCATTATTTCTGGGATTCCTGTCTGTAAAAGCCTGATAGCTGGCCAGTCTTTCTGAGCTTTACCTTCCTGCTTCTGGCTTAGCCAAGTTCCACCCATGTGGACATTAAGATGCGATGGTATCTGCTGGTGCCACTTTTTGTTTGTTTTGACTGTCTGTGCTCTGTAGAGTCCATTCATTACAGCTTGGTAATGTGCTTCCAGAGATTAGATAAGTACTGTGTAGTGGAAAACCTTTTCTTGGCATTGTATATTTATAAAGGTCTGAGTGTTTCTGAGGTGTTTCAGAAGACTGCATTGAGGGTGCAATGAAATCCTACACATGGATTTTTCCAGCCTATGTATTATGTCTAGGCTCACATGACGCGAGTAGCTGTCCATTTTGTGCAAAGTTTAACTTAAATGATGTCTGCAAAAAAAATATCTATAGGACTGAATTGTTCGAAGGGCAAAGTGCCCGACTTCTGTTGCCTTGATGTCTTGAGACCTTCAAGAATTTCAAGCAGTCCGATAAATGATCAAAGGAGAAAAAAACTTAACGTCCCTAGCAAGTTTGTTTCCTTGGGTCTGGTTTCAGCAAGACTGAGGTGCTTTTGCAGGCCCTGTTGGCTGAGGCATATAGAGAAATCCTGGAGACATCCAAGTTGATTAACGTCTTCTAGAGCAGCAGCTGTTGCTGTATTGCTTGGTTAGTCTATTGAGTGCTGTATCTGCTGCCCACTTTATTTTCCGTGACTTGGGAGGGTGATGTCCATTTGCTGTCCAATGTTCAGAGATCTGATTGAGCTCCTTAATGACCACACACAAACTGAGATCTCTAGATTAGCTATTGAGAAACCAAGTCCCAAAATGTCAGAGCTGAAGCCAGCAACTGCCACTTTGCTTGGTTTTGGCAGATTTCCAACCTACTACCCAGGCGTTGTCCAAAGATTATTGCTTGCTCAGCACTTAATGTGCTAAAAGCCAAGCAGGCAGTACTAGAAATTAGAGATGCCAAGACTTTCGTCTAAGAAAAGGGATAAACGTGTCCAGAGGATTCTCTTGACCCATGTTCTAAGGAGTGTGAGCTGGCATTTGTAGGCCAGTTTACAGTAAGTTGGCTTCTGTGGCTCAGTCTAGGAACCAAATTCTTTGAAGAGTAGTGGTGTTAACCACTTTAAGAAACATTCTGTATTTTAAGAACATGGATTCATGGCTTTGAATTGCTAGTGACATGCTTAAGTTCCAGAAATCCTTTTTGTAGAAATTGAAAATGATGTATGAGATGCCTTGTGCAGTTCTTCCCAAGTAGCCAGGCAGTCCAGAATGCCTGGTTGTGATGCACTGGGATGCATCATGCAGGGCAGCAGTGAACTGGATTTGGCATATAGAGTGCACTTTAGGCCCCTTGCTGAGAAAATCAGCTTGAGGAAATGCAGTCATTAAAGCAGTTCATTCTCAAGCTGAAAAAATGTAGCAGGACTTGCACTTCAGAATGTTTGTGCCCCTTGCTCAGATGGAAAAAGGCAAATCTCGGAAGAATCCAAAATAGAATGGCAAGCAAAAAATGCATGTCAGTGACCTCCAGAGGGGAAAATGACAACTCCGAAGCTACCCACTTCCCCCTCGAAAATCTGATAACCTTGCTCTGCTCCTCAGCCAACCCACCTTGTTCCTCATCCCCCTTATGGATGGGCACGTCTGGGGCTTTATAGAAGATTTAGATGATGATCAGGATCAGTGGATCCAGTGTTATGGAACAAGGTTACAAATTGCAGCTTATAAGCAGACCAAAATGTTTCAGATATCCTAATTCTTCCAAGAGAATATGCTCATCTAGTTCCACCATTGCTAGAAGACCTACTTGGACAGAGCCATAGAAAAAAATGCTAATAGAGTGCAGGATTTTATTAAACATTTTGGTAAGAAAAGTTACCTGGGGCTCCGGTCTAGACCATTCAGACTGAACACTTAGTACAAAAGGTCATATTGATTCTCCTGTAAAGCCACTTTCCTTTTTTCGTGAATGCTTTCATGACTGTGTTGGATGTAAGAAACTGTTGTCCATATTGCCATAGCAAAGTTGCAGAGGAGGTTTCTAAGATTAAGCCCAACAATCATTCCCCATCAGCATTACATAAATTGCTTCAAGTTTCACTAATGAGCACAGTTCTGTATGTATTTCCCATATTGCCATTTCTTACATGAGGGATTCCCTGCCATAAATGATACTGACATCTGACCCGTATACAAAAACCTTTACCACTGCTAGGTACTTGGGAAGTTGCACATAGGCCCAAGGCAGATGTCTTCCATAAATGTTTGCATGTACCATCCTCAAAACTTCTCTTCCAGTCCGAAAACTGTTTTCAACCGAATCTGCTTGCCTGAGTTGGTTGCTGTACAACCATGTTTAGATGTGCCCCAGTTTTTTGTATTCTACTACTAATTTTGTCTGAGGTTAAAGGTTATCCAGCAAAAGCAAGTGCCATTGTGGAATATAAATTCCACAAAGATTTCCACAACCAGTGTCTTGTTTAGGCCATAATCCCGACCTTAAGTCTTGTTCTATGTCAGGTGTTCACAAAATTCTGGGTAGCTGCCTTCACTCTGCATTTTCATGTTAGCCTGCAATGTTATGGAGGATATGTCGGGCCCTTCTGGTGAGCCTGCAAGGAAGGCCAGGAAGCTCAGGCCTGAAGCTTTGCTTGCACCTCTCATTCTGGATATCCCTCTCAAGGCCAGTGAATACCCAGAGGCTCATTTGGAATTTGGCTCTGATTCCTTTGCAGGAACCAGAGCGGAAGCATTCAGGGAGTCTACCACTGGCACACCCTTGGAGGTGTTGCAGACCTCCATTTTAGACTAGCAGGGGGAATGTAGGCTCATAATATCTGAAGGTCCTCAAGGTGTTCCTCCATTCTTAGTTCAGGAGGTAGTGCCGGCGGCTGTTAGAGTGCAGGCCTACTTTGGGTCCCTCCACCTTCATATGGCTGTGGTGCCCCTTTAAAACGAAACCATCTTTGAACTTCTTAGGAACCTCTGACTGGCAGGCTTTCACACAGGGATTATTTAATGACTATGGCTTTAAAGCCTCCTACTTGTTTCCCTTTCTAGCCAGTCTTCTACTTCCCCTTAAAAGGTTTTGGGAGAGAGTCTCCTCTGCGGATGAATCTTTGGCATACTGTGCTTAGATTTCTTCCCCCTCGAGTATGCATAATCTGAGGAGTCATCCAATGGAAGTCTCTTCTGGTGACTACATCAACTTTGAGACTATTTTATGAAGGAGTCTTTAAAGTGGGACTGCTAACAAGTTACTGATGTGCAGAGGAGATGCTATGATTTACTCCAAATGGATTCATTGTCTCCCTCTGCTGTGCCACCAGTTCTGCCAGCCTTTCTGGAAGGTTTCACCTCTGCCTCCCAGAATCCAGATTCTAAACCTCCTGCCCCCCGAATGACCAGATAGGTTATATAAAGTTACAGAGGACTACAAATTATAAATGCCCTGCTGCAAACCTAGTGGTTTTCTGTAGCTACCGATAAGCCTTTTAGACTTTTGCCTTCCACATTTCTCCCTTCACACAAGGAGAGTAAAATTATGGAAAGGCGAAAAAGTGTACACTTCAGTTACTCTTGCCTTTAGGGCAATTCACTACTAAACCCGTATGAGTAAGTATGCTTTGGCCATTCTTTCTCGGGTCTCTCAGCTACTCTGGTTTTCTGGATTCTCAGGTTCTTTGGTATTCTGTTTTGGGGGCATTTTCCCAAGTGGTATGCCACTCCACTAGATGCAGTTATGATGATACTGAGGCATTTGCGAGGGCTGCTGCCTCTGGTTATGTATTAAGGAGATACTCCTGGTTAAGGCTCCAGCTTGTTCCTCAAGACATCAAGGCAAGGTAATGGATGCACCATTAGATGATGCCTTGTTTGGTACTGCAGTTACTACCTTGTTCAGTTCCCTGCAGGAGGAAGGTAAATTGTAGGATGTAAAACATCTGTTTTCATTTCCCAAATTCCAAAGGAACTGCCCAGTTAAGATTGGTTTGGTCAGGAAACCATCGCAAACTCTCCCTTCCAGAGGTAAAGGATGCAGAGGAGGTTTCTCATATGATCGTTCATAATTCCTATTTAATGTATGTATATTGCTTTAGTTTCACTCGTGTTGAACACTATTCTGTATGTATAGTTTCCACAATTTAAATTTTTCATCCTTCTCTTTTCTAAACACTTGTTGCTTTTTTTGGCTCGTCTACCCTACACAGGGTTTTTACGAGATGCTGGTCTTTAATTCTTTTGCAGGACAATGGATGTATATCCCTGAGCTAGACATACTTGTCGGAAGTGAAAGCCTTCCATGTAACACTGGTTTTCAAGCATGTTTTTCCCTCAACCTTTATCTACTTTTGACTCCAGCAAGATGATAGGGGTCATTGCTGGACACAAGCCATCAGAAAGCTTTGCTGAGACTGGGTCTCCTTCAGACTCTGTTTTTTCTAACCATGTTAGAGAGGCACTCTGTTAATGCGGGGTTGGCTGCACCGCTTTTGGTGGTGCTTGTAGCAAGACTGCATTTGGGAGTGGAAGTGGTGTCTCAAGCAGTCTGTCTTCACTCTGTGGAAGACACCGTCACCTACACTTTCAAAAGAGATCTCATGGTGGAAAGGAAGGTCCTCAATCCTGAAGGTTGCCCTAGGGGCCCAAATGCCCTCTGCTCTTTGTACACTACACTGGGGATTTAGGGCTTGTGGATAACTGTATGAATAAAGTGCATAAATGTAACTGCTGTAATCTCTCAAGTATTCAAACAGATCTGGACAAGGGGCAGCCTACAAATCCTCTCACTGTAATGGTATGGAAACATGAACAAGCAAGTAGTGCAAGCTTGGGAAGTAGCCTAGTGTTCATGGCGTTGTAAATTCCATTACAAGCTGAGCATGTCACAGTTGGGACCCTTTGCAGTTGGTGCTAAACAGATGATGTTATGTGATCCTATCTCGCCTACATTCAATACTGATGGGCTCTGAGCCGATCCCTCTGCTCCGACTCGGCACGCTATGCTGTAGAGCGAGGCCTCTTATTGGCTGAGCTATTTCTTATCCCAGGATGCACCACCACTAATCCCCCAGATCTCGTTTGCCGCTTACAAGCTAAGACGTGGTCTCAACTTGGCTGGGCTAAGTACTATTTTATTTAGGCTTTTCCTGTCAGGAATTTGCTTATTTTGAACCCAAAAGCTGTTTTAACAGCTATTGTGATACGAGTGCGTTTGAATATATTTGTTGAGGAATTTGTGTTTTTTCGTTAAGGGAAGGTTTCCCGTTTAAGTTAGAGGGGTTTTCCCCTATTTGCTATTCTAGCGTTTTATTTGTCAAATACCCGCTTAAGTTAGAGGGTCTTGACCCTCCTTTTCTGTGTTTTGTGCAACTGTACTGTATTGTTTAAAAAAAAACAAAAAAAAAAAAAAAACTTTATTTTGAGCTTTAAACTGCTAGTTTTTTTTCTGTTATCTATCTGACTACTTTAGACATGTCCAAAGAGCATAGACCCTCTGGGTTTAAAAAGTGTGCGAGGTGTGGTTATAAGATGTCCATAACGGACGACCACTCCTCATGCATTTATTGTTTAGGCGCCAAGCACCTACAAGAGTCATGTAGCGTGAGTCACGCCTTTTCATCAAGAGTCCTCCAGGAGAGGAAGAACAAATTAATCCTAAAAGGTTTGATGAAGCCATCCTTCGAGGAGGCTTTATCTTCCTCTTCCTCTCCTTCAAAAAAGAAAAAAGCGTCTGCTCTGACCAGTCTGTCGGAACAGACTGCCAAAAAACCTAGGCAGGCTTCTCCATCGGCTCCATGGACTTCGGAGCCGAGGGCGGAATGGTCTGCCTCGATGCCTCCAGTCTCGATCCCTCTGGTTTCAGAGACGAGGACTGGGGCATCGAGAGGCGGGTCACCTTCATTGGCTCCACTGATATTGGAGACGATAAGGGTTGCCGGCTCAGACTCTTCCCCTTCGGCGCCGAAGTCCTCATCGGCACAGAGGGAAATTGTTTTGGAATCTCCCTCGGAACCGATAGTAATAGAATCCATTCGGAGCTGGTCCCCTAGTCCTATGGAGCCGATGGAGACATCGGTTCGGACCCGATCTGTGTCATCTAGATCCTCCAAGATGTCTGATTCTGACATCGACAGGGTGCTCCTAAGACTCTTCCAGTCTCCGGTGTTTCAAAAGTTAGTTTTGGCTCCAGCCCATTCTGCTTCGGAGCCGAGGGTCCACCCTGCTACTATGGTTCCTCCTCCAACAGCCTCGGCACCGTTGGTGCTGGTGGAACCGATGGAGGTTTTAGGGTCGGGCCCAACCCTTACTCCAACTCTGGCTCTCGAGTCTGAGTTCGGTACGCGGACTTCTTCTGTCGGCCCCGGGGGGGACGCTTTGGGACTGATGTTTTCGGTCCCAAGCCTTCCTCTCGGTGCGTTGACTGCGGGAGTGCCGTCTACCGTCGTGGCCACGGAGGTGGGACCCTCCCAGGATTCTGGTGGTCCCGCCTTCAGGGCTATGAGGAGTACGTTAGCCAAATCATCTTTGGCTACCTCCACGGTCTCCCCAGCTCCTTCCCTGCATACCGAGACTGGGTCTTTGGCAGTCACCCTGTCTTTAGACAGCGGAGCCCCGGGGCCTGAGGTTACCCCCACTGGGGTTTCCCCCCCTCCTGGAGGTCCTTCTGAAGCTTGTTCGGAAGAACCCCCCAGGAAAAGATCGTGCAAGAGGAAGCACGTTGACTCCCCTGATGAGTCTCTTACATCAGACACTGATCTCGATGATGCAGAGGGGTCCCCTAAGTCGTCCTCAGATGTCTCCTTTGCAGACATCCTGGAAGCCCTTAAACAACGAGGCGGCAATCCAAACCCCCTTCTGCTGATGAGTCGGTGTTCCTTAAGGCCTTCGGGGCTCAGCCCTCCGCCTCCTGGGTGTCTCCGCCCTTCGAGCTCTTGGAGTTGATCTGTCGAAGGGCGTGGGAACAGCCAGACTCTGTGCAACCGGTGCCTGCTCGTCCTAATAAATTCCTCTCAGCACCCCCGGAAAAAGAGTTCCTGACTAAAGGTGTGGCTGTAGATGCTTTGGTGGTGGCATCTGCTACCCAGCAAGATGTAGCAGAGGCTTCGACGTCCGTCCATCCTCCTAATAAGGAGTCTAGGAGCATGGATCGGTACGGTAAGCGCACCCTAAGTTCAGCGGCCTTTACATTAAGGTCCTTGAACTAACTCACGCACTTTACCAGATTTCAGAGGGATCTGATTAAAGAACTTTCCGATACCCTCTTGGGTAACCTGCCTGAGGAGCTGGCCCAGACGGTTGGCTCTCAGTTGGCTACACTGTCGTCCATTTCAAACTCGTCCATGAGGCTCATTTTTTATGCAGCCGAAGGGGCAAGTAGAGCAGCGGGTACACGCATTGCTCTACGGAGACAAGCCTGGTTCCGCCTGTGTCATTTTGCGGAGGCCTTTAAGTCTTCCTTTGCCGATGCCCCCTTTGATGGGTCCTCCTTGTTTGGACCAAAGGTAAAGGACACACTGACCCGCTGCGAGCAAGAAGGTAAGACTCTGACTGCCGTAGGGGCACGATTTTCCACTCCCTTTCGGCCTTACCCCAAGGCTAAAAGAGGAGGGAAAATGTGGTTCCGTAGATCTCAGGAGTCTTACCCCTCACAGCAGGACGATCCCCCTTCCAGAGGCAGGGGAGTGGGAAATTCTTCTGGAAGACGCCGTCCCAGAGGTGGCAGAGGCCCTCGCAACACTGGAGACCGCGAGTCCTTTCATGGCTCTTCAGCCTTTCACAGTCCCTGAGGGATTGCCCGACTGTGCAGCTCCGGAGCCAGTCGGGGGTCGTTTTTCGAAGCACCTAAAAGCCTGGGAAGGTATCACTCAGGACCGATGGGTGCTTCAAATTATCGCTGGAGGTTACACCATCCCTTTCTCTCACTCTCCACCTCGGTCCAAAAAAATCCCGGACCCGCCACCCAGTCAACGGGAAACTGCAGCCTCAGAAGTTTCAAAGCTGCTGCAAAAAGGAATCATCCAACCGGTCCCCGCAGACCAGATCGGATTAGGGACTTAAGATTCTTTTTGGTGCCAAAAAAGACCGGGGACTTGAGACCCATTTTGGATCTCAGCATTCTAAACCGTTCAGTCAAAAAGTCCAAGTTCCGAATGGTCACCCTACAAACCATTCTCCCATTGCTGGAGAAAGGTGTTTGGATCATGGTACATCAAGCGTCCAGGAGACATCTGCGCTTCAGCCTAGGAGGCAGTCATTTTCAGTTCCGCGCGCTGCCCTTTGGTCTCACCACAGCCCCCAGGGTGTTCACCAAATGTTTGGCAGTCGTGACTGCTCACCTGAGAAGTCTAGGATTCCAGGTGTTTCCGTATCTAGACGACTGGCTCCTAACTGCCACCTCCAAGCATCTACTATTGCGGAGCCTACAAGCCACTATATCACTGGGCAATTCCCTTGGAATCACCTTCAATTGGCCAAAGTCTGTGTTGCTGCCATCTCAACGCATAAGATTCATAGGGGTAGAGATAGACTCAAACCGAATGCGGGTCTATCTACCTACAGACAGGATACAGACCATACAGGCTCAAGTTCGAGCCTTACTTCCCAGATCCAAAGCCCCAGCCAGAATGGTCCTGCAGCTGTTGGGATCCATGTCCGCCACGGTTCTTCTAGTCCCCCAGGCAAGGTTGCACATGAGAATTCTCCAGTGGCTTCTTTCAGCTCCGTGGTCTTTTCAGGAACTCCCTCTGTCACCTCATATGGATCACGGAAACCTGCAAATGGGACCTTCGCTGGTGGCTAGTGCCCTCCAATTTGGATCAGGGACGACCCTTTGTTCCACCTCCTCCTGCGGCCACTTTGACCACGGACGCCTCCCAGATGGGGTGGGGGGGCATTCCCTGGGCAGGTCAGTCCAAGGCAAATGGCACCCAGAAGAGACCCTACTTCATATCAACATCCTAGAAATGAGGGCGGTGCTTCTGTCCCTTCAAGCCCTTCACGATTACCTCCCTCAGGGCGTAATTGCCGTTCACTCAGACAACATGTCAGTTGTCTGGTACCTGAACAAACAGGGAGGGACCAGATCCTATCCTCTTTGCAGAGAGGCCATGAGAGTTTGGGAATGGGCAGTGTCGACCAAACGCTTTCTAGTGGCTACTCATATCCCGGGCAAGTCCAATGTGATAGCCGACAGACTGAGCAGAACCATCCTCTCCTCACGAATGGTCTCTGAACATTACAGTTGCAAATCAAATTTTCAGCAAATGGGAAGTTCCGTGTTGCGACCTCTTCGCGACTCCACTGAATGCGAAGTGCAAAAAGTTCTTCTCCCTAACCCCGGCTCCGGGGAAGAGCCCCATGGACGCACTAGCCTGTCTTTGGCTCACCGGCTTGCTTTATGCCTTCCCCCCAGTTCCTCTCCTTCCCAGGGTAATCCAAAAGGCATCTCTCTTGGGGAGCAAGATGATCTTAGTTGCTTCTTACTGGCCTCGTCAAGTATGGTTTCCCTATCTTCGGAAATATGCTCTGGAAGGGCCATGGTTCCTGGATCAGATCCCAGACCTTTTGGTTCATCAGTCGGGACTATTCCACCAGTCCCTACACACCTTAAAATTGACGGCTTGGCTCCTCCTCTTCCGACTATAGTCAGGAGTCATACATTGGATCCAGAAGTTGTACACATCTTATCTTCGGCCCACAAGTCTGCTACAAAGAAATTGTATTCTAGCAAATGGAAAAGATTTGCTATTTGGGCTCAACTCCGGGGCCTGGATCCCATCACTATTCCCGTATCAGAAGTACTGAAATTTCTAACTTCTCTTTTCAATCAAGGCTCTTCAGTCTCTACCATCAAGGTTCAATTGGCAGCTATTTCCAATTTTCACGAATCTATAAACCCACCTTTAATGAGCAACAGATTGTGTAAGACCTTCTTGAAAGGTGCTGCGCTTTTAAGACCTCTGATTTCTCATCCTGCTCCTCCATGGGATCTCGATGTGGTGTTACGTGCCTTAATTTCCTTCCCCTTCGAACCGGCAGCGACATGTGATTTAAAATTTCTATCATGGAAGACTGCCTTTCTGGTGGCGATTACTTCTGCCAGAAGGGTTTCAGAGCTTCAAGCTTTGTCTGTAAAACCTCCGTACTTGGTTTTTCACAAAGACAGAGTATCTCTCAGGCCAAATCCATCCTTTGTCCCTAAAGTTTGTTCCAGTTTCTGCCTACAACAATCATTAGAACTTCCAGTCTTCTTTCCGAAGTATTCTAACAAAGCGGAATTCATATTCCACACATTAGATGTTCACAGGCAGTTGCGTTTTTATTTAGATAGGACCAAACAAACAAGGAAAACAGATCAGTTGTTTGTATCCTTTGCAGACAATAAATTGGGCAAAGCCGTCACAAAGGTCACTATTGCCAAATGGATCAGGGACTGTATTACTCAAGCTTATTCTAATTCTAACAAAGAGCTTACCACCTCTGTCAAAGCTCATTCTACAAGGGCTATGGCTACTTCGATAGCATTTCATTCTAAGCTTGCCATTAGTGACATTTGTGCTGCGGCTACATGGTCTTCCCCGCACACTTTCATTTCCCACTACAAATTGGATGTGGCATCTAGAGGACGAGCTTCATTTGGTTCCACAGTGCTCAGGAGTGTTTTCCAATGAGCCACCCAGGATTTAGGTGCTAGGGACGCTGTCCCATCAGTATTGAATGTAGGCGAGATAGGATCACATAACATCTTTTAGTTATGTACTTACCATAACTTTAGATGTTTGGGATCCATCTCGCCTACATTCCCAATAACCCCCCCTCCTTCCCCCTTCCTTGGAGATCAGAGGATATCAGAAGGTCCGAATCCTGTTTCATCTTGAAACGTCTAACAATGTTATATAAACAAGTTGTGCATGTGCGCATGAATGCGGACAAACAAGATCTGGGGGATTAGTGGTGGTGCATCTTGGGATAAGAAATAGCTCAGCCAATAAGAGGCCTCGCTCTATAGCATAACGTGCCGAGTCGGAGCCGAGGGATCAGCTCCAAGCCCATCAGTATTGAATGTAGGCGAGATGGATCCCAAACATCTAAAGTTATGGTGAGTACATAACTAAAAGTTACTGAATTTGCCCCCTAGTTGGGGTGTGCTAAAGTAGAAATTTGCACTTTCAAAGCAAACTGCCAACTCTGGAAGATTTGCTATAATAAATTGGCTTCAGGCAGCAGGGAAAGTAGATGCCTTTCCGATTCCATTGAGACCTTTCTCCTTGTTCTCTACAACAGTTGTGATCTCCAGGTTGCTTAGAATCCAAAAATACTTCTAATAACCCTGTGTTGACTTACTCTGATCACAGTATGATCATATCTATCACTGTGAAGTAGCCTTACTCATATGGGTTATATCCTGCCAAGGATATTGCAGCCGGTCAGCTTCCAAAGCTTCAGGGTACGTTTCATGCAATGTCTGCTCCAGCTGAGCAAACTAAAAACAGTTTTGAGCACCAAGACACTTCAGAGCCCGAATACTGAGAGGTTGAGCCCTGAGAGGGCATAGCTAGAATTAAAAAAAATATACGCGCTCACCCTGGCAAAAAAAGGATTGAGTGGCTTCAGCAGTGATCAGATCTACTGCTAAGGCAAGTTTACTCTTACAACTATACCATATTCATATTGATTACTGCTGTAGTAACCTTAACTGTACGAGTTAACCTAGTATCTGAAGTAGGAGATTCATTTGTCTGCAACCTGTGGGTTGTGGATCAGATATCGGATCCGAACTGGCATGGTTTACCAGCTATGGATCCAAGCTCTCAGCTCCTCCCCTCACCCATAATACCCTGCTCTACCCTCATGACCTCAGATCTCGTTTGCCGCGCATGGTGACCAGATTGTTTTTTCCATCTCTCCAGCTAAGTGATAGTTTAAGTGTTTAAATTGTAAAATTTAAATAATATTTTGGTTGATTTGTGTGAAAGTGTAGGTTTCCCTTTTTGTATTACTTTTGTTAGTGTTTAATCAAAAATGTATACCCTCCCCTCGCTGGTAGCGTAGTGTGTGTTGGGCCTGTGAGTGATTTTTGTTTTTTTTTTTAGCTACTTACCTTAGTTATAGTAACTGTTATTTGTTAGCTTGGGATGTCTGAGCAGCCCAAGTCTATTTTTTCTAAGTGCTCCGAGTGTGGCCATAAGCTTTCCCCAGCTGATGGCCACACTCTGTGTTAGATGTCTGGGGGTTGAACACCTCACATCTGGATGTTCCATTTGTGCAGGGTTCAACCCCAGGGCATTGAAGGAGCGGAGGTCCAAGCTTGTTTTGGCGGGCCTTTTACCGCCGGACTCTGCTCCGACCTCCGCTCCTTCGGGGGTAATCGTCCCCACGGTTATTCCCTCTCCGGCTCCCCCTCCTCCTGGGACTCAACCTCCCGCTTCTGGTTCGGAGGAGAGGGATGCTAGAAAGACCGGAGGAGAAGCACCTGGCGGGCGAGATCTCTGTTTCGGCCCCGCCAGCCAAGCGGGCTTCTCCCTCGGCTCCATTGTCGGCTGGATCTCCTCCTCCTCGGCTCCGGTCTCCAATGTGTTTTTCACCGGGACCTGAGGAGGAGGAGACCCGATCTCCGTCGAGGCTATCGAGGAGGCACTCTAGGCCTACCTCGGTAGCCTCTTCGAGATCAACGTACAGCCTATCGGATGCTGATCTGGACCGGATGATGAGAAGGTTCATCCAGGCCCAGATGCAGATGGGAGTGCTCTTGCCCCCCCCCCCTCTGGGGGGGAGTTCGACCCCCTTTTTCAAGCCAGTTGCTCCTTCTCCGACCCGCTACCCAGGTTCGGAGCAGTTGGAGCCGAGCAGCTTCGGTGCCGGGGGTGGGTCGGCGCCGATAGTACTAGGTACTTCGGATCCGACCCTGCCCTCGAGTGCATCGGATCCGACCTCTCGGAGCCTGGATCAGAGCCTCGGATCCGGGGGGATCAGTGCTCCTTCGGCGCGTCTGTCGGGCGCACTGTCCCGGATCTGAGCGCTGGCGCCGGCTCCGATCCACTCTTCGGATCCGAGGGGAGCCGATTGTCGGATCCTTTGGTCGAGGTCTGCTCCCTTGGCCTTTGATGTAGTGGAGAGGGCCCTTTTGAGGGTCTCCGGACCCCGGCACTTGTTTGGCTCCATCCGCTCCCTCTGCACTGGGTCAGGCTTCCACCATCCGGCCCTTGGGACAGCCCGCTTCTGTGCCCCAAGCTGTTCCCCTGGAACAGGTTGCTGCTTGCAGAGTCCTCTGACAGCCCCCAGAGGATGTTCCTCGCAAGCATCGTGCAAAGGAGGCACATTGACTCCCCGAGTCTGTCACGGAAGACACGGATTTGGAGGAAGGAAGGCTCCCCACGGTCACCCCCTGA
Source organism: Protopterus annectens (assembly GCF_019279795.1). Taxonomy (NCBI): domain Eukaryota; kingdom Metazoa; phylum Chordata; order Ceratodontiformes; family Protopteridae; genus Protopterus; species Protopterus annectens. Next base: position 890,632,150 of record NC_056733.1, on the reverse strand, counting down.
GGATGTCTCATTTGGAGACATCATGGAAATGCTCCGTATAAGGGGGGGTGGTGGTCTGCCCCCAAGTCTTCCTCGGACGAGTCCGTGTTCTTGGAGGCATTTGAAGCGGGCCCGTCTACCTCTTGGGTGTCCCCTCCTGCTGACCCCCTGGTGGACCTCATTACCACCAGGGCGTGGAAGGAACCGAACACTGTGGAGCCAATCCCTAAGAGGCCCGACAGGATCCTCAGCCCACCGTCAGACCGTGCCCATTGGAGTAAGGGGCCTCCGGTAGATGCCATGTTGATGGCGGCGGCCACCAAGAGGGAACTTGCTCAGGAGAGTCCCTCAGTCCATCCCCCGAGCAAGGAGTCTCGGATGATGGACCGCTTGGGGAAGCGGATGTTTAGTTCAGCGACCTTCTCGGTAAGGGCGCTGAACTACCTGGCACACGTCATTAGGATGCAGCGAGATCTCATTAAAAAATACGCTGCATCTCCCCCAGAGTCCATGTCGGAGGAGGACAAAGTGCTGCACTCCACCCGCATGGCCACTCTTAGATCAGTTACCAATACCTCTATGCGGCTACTCTCCCATGCTACGGAAGGCGCCGCTAGAGCCGCAGGGGCAGGTCTAGTCACTAGGCGTCCGGCCTGGCTCCCTCCTTGCGATTTTTCTGAGCCCTTCAAAGCGTCATTTGCAACGCCTTTGATGGTTCTGCCCTCTTTGGCAAAACCGTTCGCGACACTTTGACCCAGAGCGAGAAGGACAGGAAGACGCTGTCTGCCGTTGGAATCCGCTTCTCTGCACCCCAGAGGCCCTATTCTAGGAACCAAAAGGGTCAGAAGAAGATGTGGTTCCGGAAGTCGCAGCAATCCCAGCCTGCTCCGGACAACCAGTCCTTCCGTGGCAGAGGAGGACAGGGAGGACGCCGCCCTAGAGGCAGAGGGGCTCCCAGGAACTTCGGGTCCAGAGAACCCTTCTCTGAACGGCCCGCGCAGCAACCCTGAGGGGTTGCCCGGCTGCTCCATTCTGGAGGCAGTCGGGGGATGTTTTTCAGGGCACCTAGCGGCATGGGAGTCCATTACATCAGACCGCTGGGTTCTCCAGATCATATCCAGAGGATACCGCATCCCTTTTTGTCACTTACCAAAGTTGATGTCCCTCCCAGACGTTCCACCCAGTCAACGGGAGGCCGCTTTGGCAGAAATTGGCCATCTGCTAAAGAAAAGAGCCATCCAGCCCGTCCCCCCAGACCAGATCGGATCAGGGTTCTACTCCAGGTTCTTTTTAGTGCCAAAAAAGACTGGGGATCTAAGACCAATTTTAGACCTTTCTCTCTTGAACCTGGCAGTTCCCAAGGAGAAGTTCCGAATGGTCACTCTACAATCTATTCTCCCCCTTCTGGGAGAAAATCACTGGATGCGCTCCATAGACCTCAAGGATGCGTACTACCATACACTAATGGACAGGCGCTCCAGGAGGTTTCTCCGCTTCCGGCTGGGAGCCAGTCACTACCAGTTCCGGGTCCTTCCCTTTGGTCTCACCACAGCCCCCAGGGTGTTCACCAAAGTATTAGCAGTGGTAGCGGCCCACCTGAGGCTTCAGGGGGTACAGGTCTTTCCCTACCTGGACGACTGGCTCCTTACCGCCCCAACAAGGCATCTACTACTATTGGCGCGAGACTCCTTTCTCCATCTTGCTCCCAATCTGGGCATTACTATAAATACAAAGAAATCCAGCCTGGCGCCCACACAGCTCTTAGATTTTATAGGGGCCAGGTTAGACACAAGGAGTTTAAAAGCCTTCCTCACTGCGGAAGAGTTCAAAATCTGCAGCTCCAGGTGCGGGCCATTCTCCACTCAAGTTCTGTTCCGGCGGAGTTGGTCCTGAGGGCGCTAGGGTCCATGGCGTCTGCTATAGCACTTCCTCTTGTCAGGCTCAATATGCGCATCCTCCAGTGGACTCTTAGTACAATGGTTATACCTTGCTCTCCCTATGCATCATCCCATTGCGATCAGCAAGGTTTGCAAGCGGTCCCTCCTGTGGTGGCTTCACTCCCCAGATCTCCATGGAGGCCGCCCATTTTGTGCTTCTCCCCCTCTCGCCACGGTGACCACGGACGCCTCCCGCCTCGGGTGGGGGGGGCATTTTGCGGGCCGGACCGTCCAAGGCACGTGGAACGATTCAGAGACCTTACTGCATATCAACGTTCTAGAGATGAGAGCAGTGCTCTTAGCGTTGCTAGCACTTCAGGACTTTCTTCCCTTGGGAACAATTGCGATTCAATCGGACAACATGTCAGTTGTCTGGTACATCAACAAGCAAGGGGGAACGAGGTCTTACCCTCTTTGTCGAGAAGCCATGAGAGTTTGGGAATGGGCAATCTCCACCAACCGCTTTCTAATAGCAACGCACATTCCGGGTCGGTCCAACATCCTGGCGGACAAGCTCAGTCGCACCATTCTGACCCCTTACGAGTGGTCTCTCAATTTTCAAGTAGCGGAACGCATATTCGCACGGTGGGGAACTCCTTCATGCAATCTTTTTGCCTCTCCCTCAAACACAAGTGCGACAGTTTTTTCGCGCTCATACCTCCTCCAGGAGGTTCTCCAAGAGACGCTCTGGTGCATGCTTGGCCACCCGGTCTTCTGTATGCTTATCCACCCTTGCCTCTGATGCTCCAAGTTCTTCAGAAAGCCTCTCGGGTGGGTTGCAGAATGATTCTCATTGCTCCGTTTTGGCCTCTACAGATCTGGTTCCCCTTCCTAAGGTCTCACTCGGTGAATCCTCCTTGGATTCTAGATCCCATTCCGGATCTGATATCTCATCCATCCTGCATATCTCCTCTGAACCTGGACAACCTGAAGCTGACCGCTTGGCTGCTCCAGTTCCACTCTTGATCAGGACTCCCGGTATTTCGTCCCCTGTTAAAGCGATCCTGGTGGCAGCTCATAAACCGTCCACTAGGAAAGTCTACCGCAGCAAGTGGAAACTGTTTTCTTTGTGGGCGGAGCGGCAAGGCCTGAATCCCTTCACAGTTCCTCTCCCTTAGTGCTTGATTTCTTAACCACTCTTAACTATGGTGCCAGCAGTTCCACAGTCAAAGTACAACTGGCGGCAATCTCACATTATCACATTGGTCATGACTCTAGTCCACTCATGTCAGCCAAGTTGTGTAAAATTTTCCTTAAAGGTACTTTCCTTCTCAGGCCCCCTGTAAAGCAAGCGGTTCCTCCATGGGACCTTTCCTTAGTTCTCCAGGCCTTGACCGCCCCCCCTTCGAACCAGCGGCTATGGTGGATCTCAAATTCTTGTCTTTCAAGACAGTCTTTTTAGTAGCCATTACATCGGCCAAGAGAGTTTCAGAGCTCCAAGCATTATCAGCTAAACCTCCTTACTTGGTCTTTCATCCGGACCGTGTTTACCTCAGGACCAACCCGTCCTTTCTTCCTAAAGTAGCTTCTGAAGCAAACATTAATCAATCCATTAACCTCCCTGTTTTCTTTCCTAAATATGAAAACAAAGGTGAATATAAGCTTCACTCCTTAGATGTTCACAGGCAACTTAGATTTTATCTAAACAGAACAGCTGGTCATAGGCAATCCGACCAGTTGTTCATTTCCTTTGCTAAATTTAATTTGGGCAAGCCAATTTCTAAAGTCTCTGTCTCACTGGATTTCACAGTGTATCTTATTGGCTTATCAAGCTTCAGGAAGGCCCGCACCGGAGGGTGTACACTCCCATTCAACCCGGTCAGTATCTACCTCGGCAGCCTTTAAGGCTAGGATTCCTCTAGATGATATTTGTGCAGCAGCCACGTGGGCTTCATCTCATACTTTTATTTCCCACTACAAGTTGGATCTTGCATCTAGGGGTAGAGCATCCTTTGGCTCAGCGGTGCTCCGGAATATCCTTCCATGATGGCCGCCCAAGATTCAGGTAGCTGGGGACTCTGTCCCACAGGTTGCAGACAAATGAATCTCCTACTTCAGATTTAGAAGTTATGTACTCACCATAACGTTCCATCTGAGTAGGTGTATTCATTTGTCTGCAACCATCCCACCCTCCTATCCCCCTGGCCTTTCAGTTTCCTGCATATTATGTGTTACCCTTTTCAGGGTGTTCTTGCTGTTGGCAAACTCGATCTGAGGTCATGAGGGTAGAGCAGGGTATTATGGGTGAGGGGAGGAGCTGAGAGCTTGGATCCATAGCTGGTAAACAATGCCGGTTCGGATCCGATATCGGATCCATAACCCACAGGTTGCAGACAAATGAATACACCTACTCAGATGGAACGTTATGGTGAGTACATAACTTCTAATTCCAACACTTTAGAGAAAGAAGGGTCCAGGAGCCCATGGAGAATGGTTCCATCAAAACCTAATGTAGACCTTGAAGGAATATTGTAGTGTTATGCAAATGCATATCCAGAGGACCAAGCTGCCACTTCCAGAGTACTTTTAGAATCCACTCCTTTACAGAAAGTCTAAGGCAAGGCCTTATAAGAGTAAGCTCCAAACCAGGCCACAAGAAAGCAACCCAAGACCTGTAATAGTGGTGGTGAGAAAAATAGTTAATGGGCTCAACCATTTGGAAGTGGTCTGTTTTGACATTTGTTCCTTTCTTTACAAGAAATGAACTGTGCCAAAGATCTGAAAGAATTTGTTCTGTCAGGATAGTAGCAGAGTGGTCTGTGGGCATCCAAATAATGCAGAGTCCTTTCACTCATGTTCAGGAAGGAACAGAGGGTGATGGATAGTTTGACTTAAACCTCTGATACTATTTTAATCATAAGATTAGTTCTTAAGGAAACATTTTCTTTGTAGAAAAGAGGTGTGACTCACCATATGGGCTTGCACATCTGATAGCCAAGGTGACTGCAGCAGTGATCATTCTACCATCTACCCTTAATGGTAGGTTTATGTAAACAGCTGTACTATTGAAAATATACTTATCACATCCCTCTTCCTCCAGATTTCATGCATTTTAACATTATCTGGAACACATTATCCTTTTGACTGTCCGCTGCACCGAAAATGTTCAGTACGCCAGGATTTCCAAGATGGCTGCACAATGGTCAGCTTACTTTCAGCCATCTTGAAAACAAAACTGGGTGAAAAAACCCCCCGAAAGAAATGACTTTGAATGTACATTCCATTAAATGGACTGGTGTTCCACAGAGGAATGTATTAATTGAAAGAGCGTGTGTGTGTTCCAAACTTGGGCATGAGAAAGCAGCCAAGACCTTTACTTGTAAAGATGGCTATACCAGCAGAAAGTTGCTTCTGAGAAAATTGTGGGAAGGGGAAAGTGTTAAAAAGTGGAGACTAGAAAACTAGTCGCCATACTGCAGGCAAACAAATTTATCCCAGTGATCAGGGAATGTTGAAGGGCAGGTGTGATATTTGATACTGCTTTATCCAGCTATCTTGAGTGTTTACTGGAGGATCAAAAGCATTTTTTCATCTGCAGAGCATGCTTGGGAGGAAATAGTTCAACAAAAATGGATGCTCACGCATGAGCGAATTTTGATTTTTTTTTTTGATAATAAAATTCCAGGAGAGATTCAATGTAACACTTTCAGTTTTCCAAAGGAAAATGCTGGAGACGGAGGAAAAATATGTAAGTTAACTAGAACAATCAGTAGTACCTTGGACTTGGAGTTTGGTATTGGGAAGTGGAGATGAACAGTCTCATTTGTGAAATATGGCTGTGCAAGAAAGCTGCTGAAAAGACTGGACTTTTGTTGACTCTGTTAAACTTCAGGATGGAATGTAAAGCATATACTCCAATTAACGTTTAGAAAGACATTAAAAGGGAAAATAAAGCAATTTTTGTTCATGTTTGTATAAAACACTGATGTAAACTGTTGCATATAGTAAAGCAGATTTGTGTAGTGTGTAGTCAGAGGTATTTTAAATCTTGGAGTTTTTTTCAGTGACTTGTAGATGCAACTTAGTTAAGTAAATAAGTACTTAAGAAAAGGTTTTACAGTATACCAAGAGAATGGCTGGACAAAAACAAGTTTGATATGCTGTGATCTTGCTCTGCTGGGGCAGTGTAAAAGTGTACTGATTTGTATTTAAAATTAAGATATTTTTAATTTTACAAGGATGAATGTCAAGACTAATGCTGTTGGCTTAAGCTATGAAACTTTTTGTAATCAAGCATGCTTCAGAAAGATTATGAAAGCCATGGAAATGTTGAGATGTTCTTCGTGTTTCACTGTTGCAGTCATTACATTTGGGTTATCTGCCTGCAGGTATTCCTCAGCCGGCCTGATTATCCAAGTCTTGGGTCCTGTGTCAGATGCTGTCTCATCTTCCATGACGTCTGGTTGTCAGGGGTATAAAGCATGCTTCTGCCGCCATTACATCAGTCTTTCTTGCCATGCAGTACCCGAAGCAGAAGCAGTTTGCAAGTGCCGGTCGGCTTACTCTTGAAATTTTTTTAGAGTTTCAGAACCGAAGTCTTCAAAAAAGCTAAGTACCTCATTGGGGTTCCTTTTTCTTGCTCTAAACTGATGTCAGTAAAAGTTACCTGTGGAAAGCAAAATACCTTAGATTTTCATTCATACTGCATTCCTTTCTTGGGGCCAGACCACGACGTCCCTCGCGGTCTGTTTTTTGCCTTATTCAATCCTCAAACTATTCGTCGTCTGATCATTTTTGCATCAAGCTATTTCGGTACAATGTTTAATTATCCAGAAATGTCTTCGGTAAGCCACCCAACTACTGACATTCCGAAAAAAAACAAAGATAAAGACAGACTGCATAGGTCCAAAATTGCCATTGACGCTTCTGTTAAGCTAGTCGCCAGTTCGCTGGTACTCTGGCACTTTTGCAGCCCCTTATACACTCTACTTCAGATTTGCAGGGCTCTACTGAGACCCATTTGGAGCCTGGTATGCCGCTAGATGCTTCAACTATGGAACCTGCGGATATCTCATCCTTGGATGGGTCATGAGCCGATGTGCAGGCACTGGCTTCCGAGGGTGTATTCAGGCCTACGGACTTGCATTTCAAACCGACGTCATTATCAAGGCCTAAAACTCAACCCACGCCTAGAAAACAGCTGTTCAAATTGCATGGTCAGGCCCATATGCCTAAAAAACAATGTCTTAAGATCTTATTACTGTAGGGGAAGCCAGCCTTACCCCTCTGAGACCTAGAACGGATTTTCCTTCTGATCAGGATTTTGAAATTAGTTTCTTCTGATTACCAGGATTTGGCCTTAACTACCTATGAGGATTCTGATGCAGAGGATTCCATTCCCTCTGCTTCCCCTCCAGAAGGTTTTTCTTTTGGTAAAACCTTGCACACACTTAGGGAGCATTTCTGGTGGGAAAGCCAGGATTACTCTGACTCCAAAAAGAGGCTTAGGGAATACTTACTCCTACCTCAACGCAGGCCTTTGGCCATCCCTCCTGTCCTGGACATTGTAGATGCCTTTTTGGAGTCTAGCCTGGCCCCCAACACTTCGCCCCCGGCTCCCAGGAAACCTGACCAGTATTGGAGTACCTGACTCCAGTTCCTTTTCAGGAATCCTACTGCGGACCCAGAGACCATTTCCCAGGGACCAAAAGGCATTTAAGGCTACTACTGCCAAAACCCTACCCCCTCTGATAGAGATTCCAGGGCCTTGGGCAGACTGGGTATGAAGGTGTACAAGTCTGCTGCTTTAGCCATTAGGGCCTTAAGCTGCCAGTTTCATATGTTAATGTATCAGCATCATATTATGGGACGACCAAAACAGAAAATATTGATTCCTGACTGTGCTGAAAGTAAAGAATTGGAGGATTTAATGCATTCTGCTGAACAGGTTGGTAAACATAATTTGCAGTGTAGTTTTGACTCTTTAGAAGCATCTTGCAGGGCTGTTGTCACTGGGTTGGTTCTTAGAAGGCATGCTTGGCTTAAGGAGAAAACTCTGCCAGATCATGTTAAAGCTAAATTATTGGATGTTCCCTTAAACCAAGACCACCTGTTGAGCACGAAAGTGGAAGAAGTCCTTCAAAAGATGGAGGAAAAAGCTAAATGTATGCAAACTGTTAGATTTCCTGCAAGTACAGCCTCCCAGATTCAGTAGGCATTGGCCTAAGAATTGGTCCTTTCCTGTCTCTTCCAGGCCTTCAGTCCAAACCCAGGAACAACAGACCACTTAGGCTACAGTCTCAAGGTACTCACAGGCCTAAGCAGTGGGGGGCTTCCACTTCCAAAGCTGGAAGTAGTAAGACACCCCCCATGGAAAACTGTCACAATGACTTAACATTAAACCTTCCAAGCCCTGCTCAACTGCATGCTCCCTTAAGGGGAAAGATCACACTGCATGCAAAAAACTGGGGACTCATTACCCAAGACAAATTGGTTTTAAATAGTTTTCACAAGGATACGGATTCCACTTCCACACCTTTACCAACCCCAAACTGTTGGGCCAGATCTACCCCCAAATCAGTGGGCAGAGGCTCAACAGCAGGTTCTCTCTTCTAAGTATCAGGGCTATCCAGCCTGTCCCAGCAGAAGAAAGGGGACAAGGTTTTTACTCGAGACTTTTCTTGGTACAGAGAAAAGACAGCTCCTGGCATCCTATCCTGGACCTCTCTATTCTAAATACATTTCTGGTAATCCCAAAATTCAAAATGCTAACACTTCATCAGCTGCTTCCTATGTTAGGCAAAGATGCCTAGTTGGCAGCCTTGGACTTGAAGGAAGTTTACCTGCACATTCCAATAAGGGAATCTTGCAGAAAATGCCTACGCTTCAGAGTAGGCTCCATGCACGGTCAGTTCTCTGCACTTCCCTTGGCTTATCTACTGCGCCCAGGGTATTCAAAGTGCCTAGCTACAGTCATTGCATTTTGCAGGCAAAGAAATATTCAAATATATCCATACCTGGACGATTGTCTAATTCAGGCAGAAAGTCAGGACGTGCTATTAAGTCATCTGGCATTTGTAACTTCTGACCTCACTGGGGTACACCATAAACAAAAAATCTCAACTAGTACCCTGCCAACAAATTGTATTCCTGGGTGCAAGCTTGAACACAACTTCCCAGATGGCTTACCTCACACCAGAGAAACAAGTTTGACAGCCTACTTCAAACTACTGGCCACAAAGACCTCACTATCCGCAAAGAAAATCCTGCAAGCCCTGGGGTTCATGGCCTCTTTCATTCTATTAATTCCATATGCAAGACTGTATATGAGGAAACAATAGTATCTAAAAAGCCTATGGTGTCAACATTCTCAGGACCTGAAATCGAGGATTCCTGTCATTCCTTGTATAAAGACAGAGTTTCTTTGGTGGGCAGAGGCCTGCTACCACAAGGGACTGCCATTCACTCTACCCCCTCCCAAACCCTAACAGATGCATCAGATTATGCATGGGGGGTTCATTTGGTAGGGCAGTGCATTCGGGGCACATGGAATTAGTCAGATGCACCTGAATATCAATCAGAAAGAAATGTTAGCTGTACAGAATTCCGACAGCCTTCAAGGACCACATTCTTCCAGGACAATTATTGGTAAAGACAGGCAAAACACCACTGTTGTGGTACATAAACAAGCAGGGGGGAACCCACTCGTATCCCCTCTGCAGACTAGCCATGACTCTGAAACAGCCTTGAGCTACTAAGTGTACCTACAAGCTCAATTCCTGCCAGGCAAGTTAAATTCACTGGCAGATGTCCTAGGCAGAAATTTCATGGACCCACATGAGTGGAAACTGGAACCAAAGATATTCAACATGTTGAGAAACAAATGGGGGAACCCAGAGATAGACCAGTTTGCCTCTCCTCAGAACTACCAATTGGACAAATTCAGCACCAGGACTCCCCACAGTCAAGCTTGGAAAGTGGATGTCCTGTCCTTCACCTAGAAAAGCTTTAGTTTATGCCTTGCCTTTCGAAAGTTCTGCTAAAGATCAAACAAGACAAACCAATGACTATACTGATTGCACCAGACTGGCTATGCCAACACTAGTACCCCCTCTTGCGCAGTATGTCCCTGCTGGATCCATGGCACCTGTCTCAGACCCCTTCCCTGCTGTCCCAGCTGGAGGGCCAGATTCTGCACCCCCAGCTTCAAACCCTGAACCTTGCAGCCTGGCTAATTCCCTGCGTTCTCCTATAGTATCCCTCAGTAAGCAGGTGCTAGATGTCATTCTGGAGGCAAGGAGGCCTAATACTAAAAAAACAAATGCAGAAAAGTGGAAAAGATACTGCTCCTGGAGCCAGACTCAAGGGATGGGGGACAACAGCACCCAGCTTACCACATATTCTTCAATACTTAACAGACATGCTCCAAAGGGCCTTTCTCATAAATTAAAATTCATGCCTCCGCTATTTCAGCACATTATAATACTGAGCCCCCCCCCCACTCTTCTCTCACCCCCTGCTGAAACGATTCCTCAGAGGGGCCAAAAATTTAAGACCACCCAGGAGAGCCCCTACTCCAGCCTGGGACCTTAACTTTGTATTGGAAAAGCTCACTCTTCCTCCTTTTAAGCCAGCTATAACTGCAGAGCTGAAATGCCTTTCTTGGAAAACTGCTTTCCTTCTAGCCATCACTTCAGCAAGAAGTGTTTCTGAACTACAGGCCCTCATGGCAGTGGAGCCTTTCATCTGCCATGCTGACAGTGTCCCTCAGGACCAATCCTTTTATGCCCAAGGTGGTATCCATTGTGGCCCTTAATCAGTCCATTCATTTACCTAACTTTTTTCCAATCCACAGAACAAAGGAGAACGAATATTGCACCTTTTGGACATGCACAGACAACTAAGATTTTATTTGGACTGGACTAAGCCTCTCAGAAAAACTGAACAGCTGCTAGTTGCCTTTGCTGCAGGGGCAGAGGGGAAGGCCATCTCAAAGCAAACCATTTCTAATTGGATAGGCCATTGCATTCTTTTCTGCTATAAGCAACATGGAAAACCTGCCCCACAGGAGGTGAGATCACATTCCAGCAGGGCTGCGTCTACCTCTACAGCCTTTCTCAGAGGTGTCCCTACCAGGGACATCCTAGAAGCTGCTACCTGGAGTTCTGTACATACCTTCAAGCATTACCACTTGCCTATTTTTTCTAAATCCAGAGCTCGTTTTGCCACTGCAATATTGCAGGACTTAATAGCTGGTCCTAATGCTCTCTAGCTTCCTCCTCCCTTCCTTAGCTTTGGGAATCTGCCCAAATGTAATGACTGCAACAGTGAAACACAAAACACAGTACAGTTGTGTATACTTACCATAGATGTAGATGTTCATGTATTCACTCTTGCAGTCCTGGTTACCCTCCCTCCAGCCCCCTGACTTCTCTTGGCTATACCTTGCTTCTTGATTACTGTATTTCAGCTTTGTGGTGTATTTGCTTTTTGCTGGAGGTGTAACCTTACATATAATTGCTTCCCATTATGGGGGCACCAGACATCTGAGGCAAGAAAAACTGATGTAATGGCGTCAGCTGCATGCTTTATACCCCTGATGACCTGACATGGAAGATGAGAGCATCCGACGCAGGACCCAAGACTTTGATAATCAGGCCGGCTGAGGGCTACCTGCAGGCAGATACCATAAATGTCGATGTTACTGTATTCACTGTTGCAGTCATTACATTTGGGTTAAGTGTACACAACTCTACTTTTCTTGCATCTCCAAATACATTGGGTATAAAAAGTTTACACACCCCTATTAAAATGACAGGTTTTTGAGATATAAAAGAGACCATAAATAATTTCAGAACTTTCCCACATTTAATGTGACCTGTGCAATTCAATTGAAAATTCTGTTGGGAAGAAAAATATAAAAAATAAACTTACAGTAAGCTGGTTCCATAAGTGTGCACACCCTTAAACTAATACTTTGTTGAGCACCTTTTGATTTAATTAGTGTTCAGTCTTCTTGGTTATACACCTGCCATCAATTAGATTGAGTAACCCCAAATAAAATTCAACCCTCCTAGTATGATTTTCCTGACATTTACTTGCCTGCTACAGCAAAAGCCGTGGTTCGCAGAGAGCTTACAAAGCATCAAAGGGATCTCACTGTTGAAAGGTATCAGGAGAAGGGTACAGAATTTCCACAGCACTGGATATACCATGGAACACTGAGGACAGTCCTCAAAGTGGAGAAAGTATGGGACAACAGTGACGTTGCAAAGAACTGGATGTCCCCCCAAAATTGAAAAGACAAGATGAAAACTGGTCAGTGAGGCTGCCAAGTTACCTACAGTAGCACTGAAGGAGCTGCAGGAATTTCTGGCAAGTACTGGTTGTGTACTACATGTGGCAATCTCCCGTTTTCTCCATATGTCTAGGCAATGGGGTAGGGTTGCAAGACAAATGTTTTCTTGCAGAAAAACATCCAGGCCCAGCTTAAATTAGCAAAATAATACATAGTCTCCCAAAAGCATGTGGGAAAATGCATTGCTTCTGAGACCAAGGTTGAACTTTTTGGCCACCGTTCCAAAAGGTACGTTTGGCGCAAAAAGAACACTTTGCATCACCAAAAGAACACCATCCCCACGGTGAAGCATGGTGGTGGAAGTATACATTGGGGTTGCTTTTCCTAAGCAGGAACTGTGGCTTTAGTCAAGGTGGAGAGAATTATGGACCATTCCAGTTACCCGTCACTTTTGACCTAAAATCTTCAGGTGTCTGCTAGAAAGCTGAAAAGGAATTCCACCTTTCAACACAGCAACGACCCCAAGCATACACCCAAATCTAGAGAATGGCTTCACCAGAAGAAAGTTAGTTTTGGAATGGCCCAGCCAGATCCCAGACCTAAATCAAATGGGAAATGGGTGGGGTGACCTGAAGAGGGTTGTGCACAAGAGATGCCCTCGCAATCTGATAGATGTAGAGCACTTTTGCAAGGAAGAGTGGGAAAATATTGCCAAGTCAAGATGTGCCATGCTGATACTCCTACCCAAAAAGACAATGTTGTAATTGAATCAAAAGGTGCTTCGAAGTATTTAAGGGTGTGCACACTTGTGTAACACAGCTTATTGTAAATGTTTTATTGGATGTTTTCCTCTAACATTTGTTTTTCAATTGAGTTGTGCAGGTTATAGGTCACATTAAAGGTGGGAAAAGTTTGGAAATGATTTGTCTCATTTTTTTTTGCATCACAAAAACCCTGACATTTTAATAGGTTTAAACTATTTATATCCATTGTATATGGACTTGTTTTTGTTTTTTATGGACAAATGATCAGCATGAGTGAAGTCTGCAGCTGAAGGCAGCTTTACTTTCTATTGAGTGCAATTTACAAATATTTATTGCGGAGTACCTTTATATAGAGAAGCTTTGCAGGTGCATGTAATGAGAATGCTGAGCTTTCTTTGCTCAGGGAAATGCAAAATTTCAAGGTGTAATGGCAAGAAATTCAGCAAAGAATTTTCAAATTGTAGGAATTGAGTAAGCAAGAACAGCCTCCCTATATTGGCCTTAATAAACTGCATTTAATAGAACAGTGTGCGGTTTATTTTAGATGCGTGTTTTTCACATCTGGGAGGGAAACAGAGGTAAGAGACAGCAATCAGTAAGTGGAAACATGCTGTAGCATGTGCTTTTAAATAAGGGTAATAGTTTTAGGTTAAGTAATGCGTGTGGGTGCAGCTGCTTTGCCACCCTCAAGTCTTATGGAAGATTAAACTTCATTTTTTGAAGGTGTGCATAATTTGTGTTCCAAGTTAATAGGGGTGTTGTATAATGAGTTTTTGAGGGTTTTCATTGTCTTAAAATGTGATGACATAGGTTCTGATGGTGTGTAAAATCAGCGTGCAAAACATGCGCATAGATCTTTCCAACGAATAAAGCTCTTATCAGAGGAGGATCAAAACTAGCACCTTCAAGATGGGAGGCAAACACCTTAACCCCTGAGCCAAATAGTCTTTGGCATGTAACCACAAAAGGTAGAGGTACACATTCAGAAATGGTCTTGTAATAGATGGGAATAGCTTTTCATCATAATGTCTACCTTGTCTATATTATATTGGAAAGTAAACGGTCTTAAGATATAGGCATTATTGAAGTTCTGTGAAATGCTGCTCGCAGATACTGTTGCGGAATACACTTGAAAGAAGTGAAAATGTGAATTTGACAGTTTCAGGATGGGTACTCTGCAGAATATCGGAGACAGAGGTACTAATTGCTAGAGAAGCTATAATATGGAGGGGAAAAAGGTAATGGTAGACTTGTGGTAAGGGGTTGTTGGCTGGGGAGGTTGATTATACTGGTATATATCTGGATTCCCCCCAAAATTGCTATTATGGAGCTTTAAAAGAAATTGATAGAAATCCATTTTCAGCAGAGAATACTACTTACAGGTGGTGACAAACTTGATTTGCAGTAGTGAGAATATATCTGGGGACTAGAAGGTAAAATAATGGTATATTTTTGAAGAAATTTATGACCATATTTCCTTTGGAAGATGTGATGTCAGTAATAGCTGTGACACAATTTGCATATTCTCCAATGTACAGTAACTGGCTAGACAAGATAGTTTGACACATTTGCATTTATTTGAAATCTTGACACAACCAATAACTTTCAGATCATGCCTCACTGAAAGGTCAGATGAAAATAGAGTAATGAAGTAAAAAAATAAGACATTGGCAGTTCCCCACCTACCTGTTGGAGAAATTTAAGGAATGGGTAGAGGAAATTATTAGTTATTAGGGATGATAGAAATATCTTCAAAAGTTTTGGGTAGTTTGTGGGATAAGATGAAAATGGAGTTTAAAACATGGAAGAAGTCAAAAATTAAGTAATGGGAATTAGAGGGGCTGACAAAGGTTAAAGTATTGTTTAATAAAGGAGTCTCATGGGGAGGTGCAAATGCAAAATGCTAGAGAGAATAAGGAAGTATTTAATATGCACAAGTTTAGAAAAATTGCAGTTAAACAACTGTAAAACTGTAGGACGCAAACCCTTTTAGCACTGTAAAGGGTTGTTGCTACACAATGTCCAGAGATCCTGTAGAGGTATGAATATATTTTGGAAATTTTCATAAAGCAGAGCACTGTGGATATCGAGAGAGGGCACAAACTTAAATATTTTTGGAAGACTCAGTTATTCCAAGGTTAGAAGTGGACAAGGTTCGGCAACCAACAGTTGAGACGAGGGGATGAGATAACTGTATAATCAATTTGCAGGAAAGTCTCCTGGAGCAGATGATACAGCTGTGGAAATTTGGAAGAAAAAGTGAGGTATCTCTGGAAGGTTTGGTTAAGGAGTTTTCTGGGGGGGGGGGTTGTTAGTCTGGAACCTGTTGTATAAAGCATTATAGTGCCAAATATTTGCCAGCTTTTGTGATTTATACCAGTTAACATTTAAAACTGCAGTAGGTAATAGTAATAATGACATCTTACCATAATGGTGACACTACAAATTTAGCTTGGAATGTGAATGGTTTAACAGGTATAGGCAAAAGGTACTACATCCTGAGTGCAAATAGTGCTACAGGAGACATATTTGGTAAGTATTACGCATGTGAATTTGATACAGGATTTCAGGATGGATATTCTGCAGTATGTCTGGGACAAAGGAAGAGTACTGTTAATTGCTAGAGGAGCTCCACTAGTGATGGAGGAAAAATGATGGCAGGTAAGGGGTAGTAAAGAGCTACTGGTAAGGGATGAGAATTTTACTGGCATGTATTTGTATTCCACCTGAAACTATTACGTAATGTAAAAATGGAAGATCAGCTTTCAGCATGGAATATTCTAAGTGAAGACTGGAATTTAATTGGCAGTGTGAATGCATCTGGGGGCCAAGAAGTGAAAGTAACAGTATATTTCAGAAGACATGAAAATATTTGGTATGAAAAAAGAATTCTCTGTCAGGAGCTCCGTTTACATTTTCACCCAAGGTACATTAACTGGGTTAGATGAGCTAGAAATTTAATTTCACAGCAACATCTGCATTTGATAACTTTTACACACCCAGTAACTGTTTCAGATCATGTATCCGTAATTACTAAGGTAAAGATGCAGGATAATGAAGTGACACTGGCACTTTCCCTTCTACCTGTTAAAGAAAAAAAATTGAATGGGTAGTGGAAATTTATCTGGGAATTGAAGATGGAAAGCACTCCAGAAGATATCGCTAGTGAGTGGAATAAAATGAATTGAGTTGAAAGATCTAGTTAACTAATAAGAATTTAGAGGTGCTGACAAAGGTTAAAGTATTACAGAATAAGGGGAGTGTACTAATGAGAAGCGAGTTACCTGTATAATGTGCATGAGGTTAGCAAGATTGCTGTTAACCAACTGTTTTTTGATAACTCCAGAGCACAATGACTTTGGCAACAGGAAGTAGAAGGGTTGTTGCCAAACATAGGGAGCCCATAAGAAAAATAACCAGAGATCCTGTAGAGGTATTGGAGATGCTTTGGAAATTGCTTCAAATTTTTATGAAGCACAGAAGTCAGGAAATCAAGAAAAATCGCAAATGGAAATATTAATTACTTAAATATGCTAAGGTTTTTGTGGTAAATGACATTCAACGGCTTAGATAATATGAAAGTCTGAGTAGTATTCTGGTGGAAGTTTGGAAGCGAGGAAGGAAAGATAAAGATCTGGAAGGTTTTGTTTAATTATTTTAAGAGGAGGAGAAGCACCAACATCTTGGAAGAAAGTGGTGGTTGCAATATCGAAAGAGGACCCATTGGATTAAGCTTTATATAGGTTTTATTTCTATTCTAAGCCATGATTATGAGCTATTTTTACCAGAATAGTTAAAAGAATGGCAAAGATGTTGCCAAAATTGCTAGTTATGTATCTGTGTGGTTTTGTGGTGGAAGGCAAACGTTTGGCAGAATTACAACAATGGTTCAGAGGTAAGCACAGTAAGAAAATACCACTTGGTGGGTTTAGTGTCTGAGAGCGTTCTATAGACTAGACTAAGCTGGGATTTTGAGTAGGGTAATGGAAGCATTTGCATTCCCTGACCTTAAGGTTAATTAGGAGGATAAGAGAGATTGGAGAAGAAAACTGGGTGGGATTGGAGAAGAAAACTGGTTTGTTTGGGGGGGGTTCTCATCTTTCTGAACAAAGGAACCAGAGGTGTCCTCTTTAGTTTGTGGTACATTTAGAACCACTGGCAATGACTCTGGTATGGGTATAAAGAAAGGTTGGCGTTATTTGCAGATTTTTTTTGTACCTGAATAAACCAGAAAGACATCTGTGTTTAACATTTTTAAGACCATTTGAAGTCTTTTCAGGATATAAAATTAATGAAAATAAAACAAAGGCTCTAGCTGAAAACTGTCCCACACGCAGATTAGTTAAGCAACACCCATGTTTATGGGGACAGGATAAAATGAAGTATTTAGGAGAATGAGTTGAAAAGGATTCTGTTATGGCAGCTAAGGATATGTGAGTAGACACGAGAGATTAAAAAAAAAAACTGAGGAAATAGAATCTGTTTTATGGATTTTGAACAGCAAGATACAAACTGAAAATGTCTAGTCCCTTTAGTTTTATACACAGGTCAAGGCATATTTATCAACCAGAGGAGAATTAGTGGTCGACAATTAATAGTTGAATTTTATCTGGGAGGGGAAGATGGCAAGTCAGGTTGAATAAGTTGTGCTTTCCAATAGACCAAGGTAGTTTGAGATCACCTGATTTGAAGAGTTTATTTTAGACATGCAGTTAAGGCTCCTGTATGTAGCACAAGCAGCAAGTTGCATTTCAAAGCAAAAATGGATGATTACAAAGAGGAAGCTCAAATGAGTGGGATTTTGTATGCAGATTCTTAAGAGTAATTGTACAGAATATTCAAAATAGCAGAAAGTACTCAAGAGCTAAGCTGGCCATTACAGGAATGAAGTCTGGGATAGGGATGGACTGCAATTATGGGTACAAATAGGTAGGGGGAGCAGGAATTTACTGGAGAAAACGGTCAAAGAAGCCAAGTTATTGGGAGCAGATAACTAGAGGGGGGAAGGGTAATAGAATGGGAAGAGGCCAAAAGACATTTGAACTGCAGGCTAGTGGCTGCATTCCCTCTGATTTCAGAGTATAAGCAAAAGAGGAATAAGGGAATACTAGGGGGAAAGCATCACTTCTAGAGTTTAGTTTAAGCTAGATCAGAAGCTGCGGTTAAAGGAATGATTAGCAGGGCTTGTAGAATATTGAATGATGACCATAGGAATCTGAAGTGTATGAATTGGCAGACTTTAAATTTCCCTGTAGACTGTCTAGAAATTCTGGGTGAGCAGATTGGTATAATTAAGGAATTTTTTGAGGTGGTACAAGATCTGAATTGCCTAGACAATTTCTTGCTGTGTTTAATTCTGGTGGCAGCTGAAAAAGCGATAACTACTAAATGGAAATCCAAGTCTAAACCCAACTGTATATGAAATAGTAAATATAGTAACTGAGATAAAAAGAGCGAAGTGGGACTTTTGGAAAATGTTAGAAGTAAATTATAGGAAAATGAGAATTGTGGGAGTAATACATCCAGAATAATGTTTTGGTGAAATGATTAAGAAAGGCAGGAATTGTGTAATGTTGGATTGGCAATGAACAGAAGATTATATGCAATGTGTGTAGTGTTTTGGAAGTGAAAATGTTGGTATGGTTTGTTTTCTTTTATATAAATGTACGCTTGCCTATGTCAAGTGCTGGATTTAAAGTTGGGAACTTATGTGAGTAGTAACCTAAATCCCGAATAACTGGGTTTGCACTTGTGTTGTCAATCTAATAGTTCCGTGGAATAGATTACTTCCCAAACGATACAATAGTTTTTGGCATTTAGTTTCAGTCCATGATTTTTGGCACCAGTAATTTGAGGCAAACCTTCCTGCAGCATCTTCTCCTTCCACCTCCTAAATGTACTTTGCTGTGGTCATCTACCTATGCAGCCAAGGCTACTGCAGCATTGATCAATATGATGACCATAGTACAGTTGTGAAATGAACTTGCTGTAACAGTAGATATTCACATGATCACCAGTTGCTGCTTTATCTCATTTTTGGTGCATTTTTTTATGCCAGGTTGTGGACATTTGTTTCTAACATTGTCATTTCAGGGGTTAGCCTCCCTCTCTGCTGGCAGGAAGGCTTTGTAGGGATTCACACCAAAACTTTTTAGTCATCTCAGCTCTATTTGCTTGACAGTTGAAGGCTGGCCAGCTGTTGTATCCCTAACAGGATACAACCTGTATAGCCAAGGGTACTGCAGCAGTGATCATTCAAACATCTGCTGTTTATAGCTAGGTCATTTTACACAACTGTAAATTTTCCTCCTTTCTAAAGGGCAGGGAGGGAAAGCCAGTCAGGTTTGTCTGAAAATGGGTGACCCATTTTACTGGTATTTGCAGTCTGTTGCAGTACTGATTATTTGGTCTTCATGGCATGCAAAACCAGTGACTGTCTTGTATAGTCTTCATAGCCAACCAACATGCAAAACATCCATGCATCAGGATATCTTGCTGTGCAGTCTAATGCATGACTGTTTATCAGAAACCCTGTCCATCTGGCTTGTTTTTCTCAAGAGTTTCTAAAACAATTTTTCAAGTAAAAACTCCATGGAGAATTTAATGTTCAAAAGAAGTTAACTGCTTGAAGTGTGGTAAGCAAAACCTGCAGAAAGTTTAATTCTTCTGTCTTTGGGGCCTCAGCATGTTTCTAGTCATTGTGCTAGGTTTCAAACGAAGACCCTTGCACATTGTGCCAAAGTCTGTGGCACACATGGAGTCCTCTGTCCTGGCTCCTTCCTCTTAAAAGCTAGAGAGTTCAGCAGATGCTATCATCCTGCATTTGCGTCTTAAGTTTACCAACTCTGAGGTGGTTTTGCTTCCCCAGATCTGAGCCCTCTGGCTTGACCCTTCGGGAGGCCATCATGGCAACAAGCTATTCAACTTGGCTGTGCCCCAGTGCCAGCACTGGTTGGTTCTGAAGTTGTTCAGGAGGACTCAATGTATGTCCAAATGTTGCTTATGATTTATCTTCCGTGGTTCTTCAGGATCACATGCAATAATCTTGACCTAGGCAGCAGTTTTCTGACCATGGAAAGATTCCTTTTTCTAAATAACCTAAACCACAGACCAGTAAGCTTACTTTAGCCTACATCCCATTCATTGACAACTACAACCCAGGTCAAAGTCAGGATCTCATTAAAATTGCCCAGGAGTGCATAGCATTTTTTTGAAATTTAGGGAGACCCGCCAGGGACTATAAACTACCCCTGAACCCTCTCCCAGTAAAACAAAAGATACCTATCTTCAGGAGAAATCTTTTTCTTCAATGTTTGAGAACAAGCAAGAGTTCTTCCTCTGAACCCCCTTTTTCAGCCCTACTGTGACTAATACTGTTCTGCTTATCCCCCAAAATATTTATCCTTTGGATATTCTTTACCTAACATGGAGACTATTCATTAGGAAAGCAAATCTCTGGCCAAGTTCATTACAGGTAACTTGTCTGCCATCTCCCAGGCTACTAGCTATTTCTCCAGTCCATGTGGTACTAGATGTCTTGGTCTGGGTGCATTGAGATGTTTTCCGTCAGCCACCCGCTCCAAGGAAACCAGATTTGAGTGCTTGACACATCAACTTATGGGTTCTTGGTGATATGTTTATCTTTCTGTAAGGTTTACTGAAGTTACTGTGGGTGCCCCTAAGCCTGCTGCTGGACATGCCTGCCGTACTGACACGGAAGGTAGATTGCTAGACAGACTTGGGAAAAAAAGCATTGTACATATGCTACCCTCTCTAAGGGCCCTGACTTGCAAATTTCACATGTTGAAATACTTGGTCCTTAAGGAGTGAATCATTAGAGGTAGGGTAAATTGCAGACAGGGCCTTCCAAAGGGACCTAGAGCAGCACTGCAGGTTTCCAGATATTCTCTGAAGTGTGGTTGCCATGCAATTAGATGCATCATGTAGAGTAGCTGCTATTGGCTCTGTTTGCAAGTGTGTCTGGTGGAGGAAAGTGATCGCATCTGACTAGTAAAGGCCAAATTTCTTGAATGCCTCATTGGATGAAATTCCTTTTGGCCCACTATAGAGAATTCTTTTGAGAAATTGGACAAAAAAAGTAATCACTAACTGAATTTTGTCCCCTGCCCCTAGGTATAATAGGAATTGTCCTTTTAAGGCTTAGTGTCTGTCTCCTAGTCAAGTAACGGGAGGCCTCCCTGATGTTAAAAAAAAAAAAAAAAAAAAGCCTTGGGTGGTCCAGAAGGTGGAAACTTGCATAGCACCCTAAACCTGAAGGAGCAAAGGACTCTCCAAGAACAGCTATGAGACTGCATAGTTGTCTCCCTTCCAGCACCACCATCTCCCAGACCCTCTAGCAGGACAACTTCTTTCTCCAATGGAAATGCATCACATCAGACCAATGGGGTACTAAACATTCTAGAAAAGTGTTACTTCATTCAGCTTAGAGAGTCATCTCTCACCTTATAGATGCCAAAGACAGTCCCCCCCCCCCCTAATGTTGTAAGAGCTTTTGCAACAAGGATCCCATTCAACCATTCTCTACTGGTGAGGAAGTAACAGGGTTTTACTCCAGGATTTTTCTGGTCCCAAAAAAGGGCACTTGGAGACCAATCTTAAGACGTCAGTTAAGCAAGTTCCTAAATATTCCCAAACAACTGCTACCCATTCTTTCCAGGAACTACATGGTTACAATAGACCTGAAGGATGCCCATTTTCATGAGCATATTGCAAAAGAGCACAGGAGATAGCTTTTTGTAGCAGGTTTGCACTACCAATTCTATTTGGTTTGTCCACTGCACCCAGACTTCACAAAATATCTAGCCCTTCCAGTTCTAGCCTGTTACAGAACATTAGGTGTGCACATTTACACCCTACCTTAACTGGTTATCCAAGTGAATTCCATTGTGTAACTTCAGCTTTGCCAGCCAACATGAACTGCTTTTAGATAGGGCTCACTCTCTACCTCCCAAGTTCCAATTCCCATCTCAGACTGGTTCTGTTAGATGCAGTGATACTTTCTGTACAACAGTTTTCTCCCAGGAGAAGGTGTGCTTGGACGGTATCTGCTTTGGCAACAAGTCGAGTAGATAAAGGGAATATCCAAAGACCTTAGATAAATGTCATCATGCATCCTAACTATTCAAAACTGTACATGAGAGAACTACAAGTGGTTCCTAAAAACACTAGGTCTCAAACCTTAGAAAATTTGCTTCCTTTCTTGCACTGTTTGAAAAGGGGGCTTCTTTGGTGGAAATACCATTAAGCCAAATCCAGATGCAAACTTCTGAGATGGAAAAGACCATCACCACAGACGGTTCAGAGGTAGTTTGTGGGGGCACACTTGGGATCCATGAAAGTGCAAGGTATTGACTCTAGAGCAAAAAATACCTAATCCAGAAGGAATTGCTGACCAGTTTCTAGTGCTGAAAGCCTTTCAAAGTAACCTGTTCTCAGGAGCACTACAGATGTGGACAAACTGCAGTTGTGTGGTACAAGCAAGAGGAAACCCATTCCTACCCAATGTAGTCTACCAATAATTTGGCTTGTTGTACAAATGTAACTGACACTGATGGCGTCCTGCATCTTCGGCCCAAGTAAATTCTTAGAAACCTTCGACTCAATGGATGCTTAGGAAGATTTTCTGGATCTCGCCAGTCATTGGGGACACTCCAGCATAGACCTTTTTGCCTCTCTTCAGAACAGGCAACTGCAAAGGTTCTGCTCCAGAACCCAGCAGCGAGGGACATTGAGAGCAGATGCCCTCTCCCTCAAATGTTCAAGCCACTGTTCTTATTCTGTTCCATCATTCCTGTTGATTCCCTGAGTACTGATCAAGGTGAGATCGGACAGGCTGTGCATGATTCATTTAGCTGCCTCCTGGCCAAGGCAACCTTTTCTGCTTCCCCTCAGCGAGGGGGAAAAACACAAGTTATGGACTTGCAGCTAACTGGATCTGTCATTCATACTCATCTGACCACCCTCTAACAGCTTGGAGAATTTATTTCTGACACCTGGTAATGCAAACTCTCCTAAAGTGTTATTGATCCTGAGAGGCAAGAAAGCCAAATACCAAGAAATAATACTTGAATGAAAATTTTTTTTTCATTGGTACAAAAACACATTGGCCATTAGTCCTCTTGCAGACATAAAATTAACTGTTTACTTTGTGTGATTTTCACCAGGGGCTTTCTTATTCCTGTATTAAGGTACATGCTTCAACCATTTCTGCTCATCTTGCTTGCTCCCCTGGTCTATTCTCGCCCACCTGAAATTATTCTTAAAATATTAGTCTAACATCTACGGCTTCCCAGCAGATATTCCACCCCTACCTCAGATATAAAATATGTATTGGATAAACTTGCATTGCCACTCTTTGAGCCAACAGTTTCAGCCACCTTAGAATACTTGGAAGACCATCCTATCGATAGCCATTTCTTCAGCCAAATTGAGGTCAGAGCTACAAGCCCTGATGTACAAAGAACCCTTCACTGTGTTCCATAGGGACAGGGTACCCCTTGAAAGTAATCCCTCCTTTATGCACAAAGTAGTGTCAGAATTCTCCTTTTAATCAAGCTATTCACTTGCCAGTGTTCTTCTGTAACCCACGGCATAAAGTAAGCAAATCCTGCATTCCCTGGGTGGACACTGACAGATCCGGTATTACCTGGACAGGACAAAAATCCCTGGACCTTACCAGCAGACCAACTACTGATTGCATTTGCAGAAGGAAAAGACAGTCCAAGAAGTCTCCATTTTAAGTGGAAAGCCAACTGCATTACCTTCTGTTATGCCCGTTATGGCAAGCCAGTGGCAATCCATGTCAAGGTCCACTCTGCCAGTGTGAAGCCACCACTGTCTTCCTTAAAGGTGTCCCTATATAGGCTATGATGGAAGCTGCCATACAGTAATCTGTCCAGACCTTTACTAAACCTTACCATTTAGCCAGTGTCTCCAGGGCTAGGGCAGGTCCTGCTATGGCTGTCCTACAAAACCTGCTTGCTTTGTGGCCAGCAGACAGCCTGCCTCCCTACCCCCAACATGTAGCTTTGGGAGTCCTCCCAAGAATTAGTACTGCAACATTGACTACGATCAACATCATACAGTTGTCACCCTTATACTTTCAGTTTGAGTAGATCAGTTTTTATTTAAAAACTCCCACCCTCCTACCTCTCTGCCGTCTTCCCCATTCCTTGGAGGGAAAGTGCTTTTTAGAAGAGTAGCTCCCATCTAGAATCATCCCTTACTAATTTTCTTTCATAGTTGGAGTCTTTCCCCATCTAAACTTGGATTTGTGGAATGGTTATGCTCTTTTGTGGCATTAGATTGCGGTTTACTGCCTAGAAAGAGCCGAAGATGGTACTGACAAACACCCCTGTTATACCCTGACAGGCCATACTTTGGCCATCTTGTGTCTGCTGGCTAAGGATGATAGTGTGGAAGTTTCTGGGCATGAGCTTCTGTATTGCATGGCGCGCCCCCAAGAATCAATACTGCAACATTGATCTACTCAAACACAAACAATTCTGGTAAGCGTGACAACTGTACTTGCGTAATCATATTAATTGCAACATTAGTGTACATCAACTCATTCACTCCGGAGCAGCTCAGGAAGTGTTGCCTGCTTATTTCCATCATAGGAACAACAGTGTAGTCTGAGCTCATTTTCAGAAAATCCATTTAATGCCATACAAAAAAAAATGTTCTTAAGAGCTAGACTAAAAATGTAAATGTGAAAGTTCAGCAGACACTGACCTTTCCAGCAGTGTAAATGTTGATTGTGTGCATCAGTCATTATTAAATAACTGCGAAGGAATGCTGATATTGTGCATATTTTTTACCTTTTTGGAAAAACAAAGCACTATATCTTGGTCAATGTACCATTTAGACCCATACAAATTGTTTTTAATTTGTTTGTATGAATGTCTGCTTTAAAATACCTTAACCATTACTGTGTGATGCTTCTTTACGGAGATATTCACAGAAATGATGTATTTCTCGTAATTGTTAAAGCATAATATCTCATCACCTGTAACAAACAGAGGCTACATATCGGTGTACAAGTTGTGCGATGCATCATTTGTGTTATCACCATGCTCCCTTGCAAAGATATGGGCATAATAATAAGTATTGGAAATGTATCATTTTCATAATCCTACATGGCTAAACTGATATCTGTACATGTGCACAGTACACGCAGTTCTTTTACCATGTTGTAAGGAGTAATACTGTCTTCAAACTGCAGTCTTAGTCAACATGTTGAAATGATTCCTACCACGGCTATTTATCAAATTATAAAAAAATATATAATACATTTCATGACCCGAGTCATAAACTGATAGCTGATATCTTTCCCTATCATACCTACCAACCAGGAAAACCCCAACTGACTATTAGTGGCTGTGGGTACAAATCATGGTAAACAAAAACATTCTTACTCTAGCCAAAATACTACTTGAATGGATATGGGCAAGGGAATACAGAAAGGACACATGTAAAGAAAAAAAAAAAGCAGGC
The DNA here is from genome assembly GCF_019279795.1 of Protopterus annectens. NCBI lineage: Eukaryota > Metazoa > Chordata > Ceratodontiformes > Protopteridae > Protopterus > Protopterus annectens. Next base: position 890,606,717 of record NC_056733.1, on the reverse strand, counting down.
CCAGGACTGCTATTCTAATAACCTGGACAGGTATGGGGCTTCAGTGGCACTCGGGCACCTGAAGTGTCCCATGCCAGTGTTGACTACCTCCTCAGATTGCTGATACCAGCACTCTCATGATTTACTTCGGTGTCAGCAGTCTTCCTTACCTCTCTGTTTTCCATTTCCATCTGTCCTTTCAGCAGTGAATATAAGGAATCAAAGGGGGAACCAACTAATGACTCTTGCCCTGACCTAAATACATTTATTTTATCTGAAGGGACTGAGAGTGACAGGTGAGTAATTCACAAAAAATATGAAAACTATAACCACAATGGATAGCTTTATCTGTATCTTACAATAAAAATAATGGGGAAAAAAGAAATTGAGGAGACTTCTGCATAGCTCCACAACAGAAACCAAAACCTGGGATGTGCATTCAATGTGATAATGACTGCTAGTAATGTGAATAGCAGTGGCAGCTGCCGAGTGTCACCTGACAAGTAGTGATGACTCAGTGTTGTACTGTAACTACACACACTGTCAATGTGATAATGAATTGCATTTCATTACTGCAAGGTTCATCATGCTCGGACAAAGGTGACAGTTGCTGCACATAACCTGTTGAACAGAGATATTCATTACATTCCTGGTGTACGTGTAATGTAAGACTGAGTCATTGCCATGTGTTAAAGACCATAGTAAATATAGTAGCATGACACTTGTATATTGAGCCCTTCCTCTCACCTAAATTCTACACATGACAAAGCCATGAATATTGTCCAAAATATATGGTTGCTCGTGCCATAATTACTGTACAAGTAATATTTATCTCGCTGATCATCACAATTACTGTACAAGTAATATTTATCTCGCTGATCATCACACTAATTAGAATCAGGCACACATAATTAGAAATATCTAAACTATTTGGTTGACCCGTGCAAGAATTAGTCCAAAATAAAACTTAACTTCTCACTGAACCATCCATCTGGTTAGAATTAGAAACAAGTGGCAAAGGCAAAAATATTGTCCCAAATATTTGGTTGATAACTGCTGCAATTAGTGTAAAATCAGTAATATACTGGTGTAGATGGCCTAACTATGACCCAGGTTCCATGAATAGCCAGGGCATCTCCTGGAGCTGGCTTGGAGAAGACAGGTGTGCCTGTTCTGGAGAGGGCTGATTCAGGTAGCATAGTGTCACAAGCCCCAAAAAAGTAGAGAATGCAAACACAGAAGTGACCTGGTCTCTGCATTTCACTTGCAAATGCACAATTGCTTTATTCATTATCTCTCTGTAGCTCTGTCTGTGTGTGTAACAAAATAAACTAATATTCCTGTAAAGAGCGGCACATAGTATATGAAGAATTGAGAAAAGAAATTGTATAAAGAATTAAAAGAAATTGTTATAGGATTATTTAGTTAAAATTTTTCCACTGAATATAGCAGCACATCTTACATTACTGGCAAAGGGGTTGTTAGTTACAATTTGATACACTGGGTACAGCAAAGACTGGAAATTTAGAAATTAGAATTTATAAAAAAGAAAAGTGAAAATGATCTGTAACTGTAGCAAGCCCTTTCCTATAAAATGTAAAATGACTTGCTACAATTACATTGCAACACTAAACACTTCACTGCTTCTGACATTAACTCGAAGCCAAAAAAGTACATTTTTCTAACTGTTGCAAGCTACTTGACAGAAATGTAACAACCAGATTGCTACAGATGCACTCATTTACCGAAAGCCTTTTCAAACTATAAACTTGGGCTTCATTGACTTATTATAATAAACATTTTGTACTCCTGGACTATTAAAAAAATTAGAAAAAAAACAAGTATGACCCTGTATATTAATCTGCCTTTACTGGCTGTTGTAATAACTGGGAAGACTGGAAAAATAAATTGATAAAAAATAAGGCACATAATCGGCAGCTGTACAAGTAAAACTGTTTCCCAGAACAATAGTGAAGCATTACATGCATAAGATGCAAGGATTATAGGGCATGATTTTTCATCGTGAACACTGATTTGTACAAGTTAATTTCCAGCATAGATGCACATAGCGTAAGATGAACATAAGAAAAACAAAATTGCTGCAGGATTACTGTTAAGTTTAAGCACTTTAGTGCTTCTAAATGGAAACTATCTGCTTGTAATGGTAGCACATTTTACATTGCTGGCAAAGGGCTTGTTACAACTTGATACATTGGATAAGTAAACAATGTAGCGCTTCTTATGACCAGAAATGTAAAAAAAGGTACTTGCGTATTATTGCAACCAGATTTGCGACGTGATAATTGCTCTTGTTTTTGTCAAGCATCTTTTAAGCCTACTCATGTTTGCTTATCTGTTAAAAAGTCCTCTGTAATGTTGGTGATGGGTTTGAAAGACTAATGAGGGATAAAAATCAGGTTTGTGTGGAGCATACTTTAAGGCAGAATTTCAGTAACACTTAAAGGTTTTCAGAATGGATGATACGGTTGATATTTATAGGTGATTATAGGGTGGTTTTCTTCGTGAGATAGTACTGCTTTGTATGGTTTTATTTTGCAATAGTGGTATTCTCAGGAGAAAGGCTAATTGACATGCGGCGGTAAAGGGCAAACCTATATTGCAGTATTACTTTCTCAGATGTTGAACTCATAAAATTGCCCAAACAAAAAATGTCAAGAAACCACTTTCTATGCCTTTTAATAGATTATTGGCACCACTTTACTCATCGGGAAGCAACCTGCATTACCGCGAAAATCTGGTTGCGATAATGCGCAAGTACCAAAAAAAAAAAAAGATGGAAATGATCTGTTTAACTGCAGCAAGCCCTTTGCTAGAAATGTAAAATGACTTGCTACAGTTACGTTGCAGTACTGTGAACACCACTGCTTCTGACATTAACTCTTAAGCAAAGTACATTCTTTTCTAATTGTTGCATGCTGCTTGACTGCACTGTAACAACTGGATTGCTGCAGATGCATAGAGAATCGGCTTGCTGTGATCACAAGAATATACAGTGCATGGCAAGCAGATTTTCTCAGTCAAATATGAACATCACCTAACATGTCAGCAGGGATGGTTTTAGAATGGGTGTGGTTAAGAGAACAGGCCATTATCAACTTTATCCTAAAAAGATCTTATCACAGCTTTGTTCAGGTTAGTGTAATCAGAAAATTAATACATTTTTTCTCATTTTTCCCCAACCAGCAAAATGGTTTGTGGGGCCCCCAAAGAGTCCAGGATGATTAAGTATCCATTTATGCAGTCTGGGGAGTGGGGTCACAAGACTCATAGAAGAGTTAATTGAATGTTCTGTAATGCATTTTATGCCTTAGTTTTGAAATATAATTACTTAGCTTACTGATACGCAGAAGAATAATGCATGTGTTCTGGCATTGTGTGTGCACAGATAAAAATCAGTGATATTTTTTACACACACACACACACACACACACACACACACACACACACACACACACACACACACACACACTAGCATTAGGCATATCAGTAGTAGCTTTGTACTTGTTTCAGCAAATAGCAACACATTGTGCAACCGGTACTGCCACACCAGATCAGTGACTGCTGTTTAGCAGTCATCAAACAGCAGCAGGGATGTCACTTTTATTTAACTCATTGAGGAGTGATGCATTCCTGTAACTTTGCCTTATTTCAGAGACCTGTCCTGATTTTGCCTCATAATTTTGCTCTTTTCATAAAAAGTTTAATTTGCTGGTAAATCATTCAGCATGTCAGTCAATAAATTCAGACATCAGAGTTTTACACTTATTGTCCAAAAATGCATGTTGATGCAAAAGGTGTTATTCTATTAAGTGAATTAAAGTAATACTTAAAATATGTTCCTGATTTTGATCCTTTATTCTGCAATTATTTTTGGCATTCCAAAGCATTGTTTAGCAACAAACTTGAATTTTACAGTATCTGGTGTTCTGCCAGTATTTATAAAACTCCTTGAAAGGGAAAACCAATCTTAGATTAGAAGCTTCAGCTCTTCTTAAAATCCAAGGTGTGCACTGACATCAGTCACTCTTGGCTGCTTGCTGATCTGTGCTTGCTTTTCTCATGTTTATCAGCTTTATCCTGAAAGGGTCATATCACAGCCCTGTTGAGGTAAAAGTGCATGATCAGGAAATCAGTATAATTTTCTCCTCATTTTTCCACAGCCAGCATCAGCTTTTGTGGGGCCCCTACACAGTCAAGGATGATTAAGGGGGTCCCTGCAGCCATGGGTATTGCAAGTACCTAAAGCAGGCTATGTTAATTTTAGTGGAGACAGTGTCTACCAGTAGGATTTAACTTAGCTAGGGGCACAATGTCAGTAGTAAAATATTTAATGGCATTAATTGTGAAGCCTGTTACTTGATAACACTGTTACTGTAGCCCAAATATCTTTGAATTTTAAAGAAGATATAAATGAGTTTGCAGGGTTCACTGGTGCCTAAAGCCGGCTATGGTAACAGCATACAATTACTGCGGTCTCAGAGTGCTTGTGTTTAAGCACACAGGCACCATGTGACAGTACCTGGGGTGAATGAGTTAATAGAAAATGGTTTTCATTGACACGCAGCATCCCAATGCTTTTTTAATGCAACTTTATCAAACCTTTCCAAAATGTCTATCACAGTAACATTAAGTGGACCTATTCATTTTTAATGATATTTCAAAATGCACTTATAACTGTGGGCCACTCTGTATTTTTTGCTTCATTTTCAGTTCTCCCATCATTTCTCCAATCTGGTCTCCAGTGTTGAGGTAGTGGTCCCACATATTTTATAACTGTGTGCATCCTTTCCCTATCCCAAGAAACCTCCCTCTAGTTGCTTTATTTATCCTAACACATTTTCAGAGGCCAGTGCAACCCTTTATTTTGAATTTCTCGTATCCATTTTTAGGCTACTCAGTTTAATATGGGTTTGCATCCTGAAGTTTTGATTCACAATTCCACCTGAACAGCAATATCCAAGTTCCAGTTCATCCAGCATCTGAGAATTTTGCACGATCTTTAAACTGTCAGCTCTGCATACAAGACATGCTTCAAGTTTCCCCTTTCTCTCCCCACACACCTCCAGCAGTTGCAGTGAAGCTAAAGGGAGATTCTCTGCAGCTTGCTGTGGGTATAGAAATATGCAGGCATTTCCATGCAGATACCCTGAACCTTTGTCACATTTTAAAGACACGCGCACTCCTCCCCACTGATCATTTGTAATGTGTTCATGCAGCCTTTTTTCCACTCCTGCCTGAGTTCTTTTTATCACTTGTAATTTTGTCTGTTCTACAGACTGTCACCTTTTTATTGCCTTATCTGTCACCTTTTTATTGCCTTATCTGTCACCTTTTTATTGCCTTATCTGTCACCTTTTTATTGCCTTATCTGTCACCTTTTTATTGCCTTATCTGTCACCTTTTTATTGCCTTATCTGTCACCTTTTTATTGCCTTATCTGTCACCTTTTATTGCCTTATCTGTCACCTTTTATTGCCTTATCTGTCACCTTTTTATTGCCTTATCTGTCACCTTTTTATTGCCTTATCTGTCACCTTTTTATTGCCTTATCTGTCACCTTTTTATTGCCTTGTGTCACCTTTTTATTGCCTTATCTGTCACCTTTTTATTGCCTTATCTGTCACCTTTTTATTGCCTTATCTGTCACCTTTTTATTGCCTTATCTGTCACCTTTTTATTGCCTTATCTGTCCCCTTTTTATTGCCTTATCTGTCCCCTTTTTATTGCCTTATCTGTCCCCTTTTTATTGCCTTATCTGTCCCCTTTTTATTGCCTTATCTATTCTGTTACCACAAATATTCTACCAGGGGTAACAACCCATTTGACTTTCAAGATGGCAGCACACTGTTCAGCAGTATAGCTTCAGTTTCCCAGTGTGAAAACAGAAGCTAACAAAAAGGAGTTACTCTATACTGACTAAATACATTGCATGGATGCCAGAAAGAAGACATTTGAAAAACCTGAAAGAAAATTGACCAGAAAAGGTGCAGAGCACACCTGTCTGGGAAGGGTTGTACAACTGCTCAGCAAAAAGCAGTTCAGGCTTCAGCTTTGGTCGAAGATGACCATTAATTTGAAGGATCAGATGTCATTGGTGGTTAAAGTAAATAAAACCTTGAAGAAATATCATTCCAGACAAAAAGCTGGGAAAAACATTGAAGCTAACTAGCCAAACTGGAATTAATAGTAATTCATACATTTTATCGTTTCTCTACTCTGTACTTCCCTGTATTTTTTGCTCTGACTTGCTGTGTTCTTTCCATCGTTGTAACAATTAACTTTCTCAATATGACAGAGTAGTAGAGTTAAAACCTTTCACAGCCTGAGGTTACTACATTTGACCCAGATACTGCTGAAGCTCTGCCCCAAGGGCCAACTCCCAAACATTTTCACTGAATTTTTTACAATGTAAGCAAATTTAACTTGAACCTTGCTGTGAATTAACTTCATCCAGGCAAATGTGTGCTTGGCTGTGCTGGAAACAAGTTAACATTGTTCCTCTAAGTTGTCCTTGCCCTCAAGGACCACTTACTAAACTGGCCACTGTCCTTTCTCTTAATCAGTACTGCGTATGCCGGTTAGTTGGTTTTCTGGCTAATGGGTTTCTGCATTTAGAAAATGAAAGAAAATCTGTTCTACTTGGTACCTAATTGCTTTGTAGTGGCTGTAAACTGATTACTGTTATAATCTGACGTAGGGGTGGGAGCCTGCTTTGCTTCCCTTCCCTATCCCCTATTTTCCACCCACTCCTATTCCATAACCCTCCCAAACAACTTTACTACGATCAAACACTTTTGCTACTTTGTCTTCCGTTTGATCGTTTAGCACCATTCCTAACAACCTTTCTCCCTGCCATACTGCTTTGCTGTATATAGTCATCCCCCTCTGTAACAGAACCTGCCAGTTCTACATCTTATCTTGCACTTCCTAATTACATTCTCAAACTCTAACCTTTTAAACCCCCCATTCCTTACATCCCAGAGAAGATATTAGGACAGCCTAACTGTTCATAGAAAATACTACTTTCCTACCTACCCTCTGTTAGCTTTCAGACCCCATCACCACCAAGTATCCTGTCCTGCAATTTTCATTTGATCTTACCCCCCCCACACACACACCTCTGCCAGCTGTAACATAAGGATCCCTTACTTAATCATGCTGCTTACTCTGCTTATCCTCTCTCCTTTGTCTACTGGGCCATCTTTCATCCTACCATGACTCTATAATAGCACTGAATGTATCTTCAACTCAGTCCCACCCACCTATTCTTACTTTTACACACACACCACATGTCGCACCAAAACCTATTTGATGATGCCCCTCGCCTTTATTCCGAATAGACTGATTTTCCACCCAGTTTTGTTTTGAGTTCTGATGGAATTAATTATTTTACAAAAACTAGTAGTAATTCCCCAGTGCACTAAAATCTTTCTCAGAGGTACATTCACTCTAATTCTGGCCTCATCTATCACAATGGACGAAGACAGTTATTTTCCACACACTGCTGTAACCCTACAACAGTCAGACTCCAACATCAGTAGTGTAACTTTTGCTGCCATAAGTCTTATAAGCATAATTAATTTGCTGAACTAAATGCCTGGATTACCCAGCGTAAGCCTGATATTCTCACCAACTGAAATGTCTTAAATTGAGCATAAACGACAAATTATACCTCCCAGGTATATCTGCAGTGACTGTATAAAGAGAAGATGGTATTGCTTTTAATATTTCCCAGTAACTGCCACATTTCCCCTTACAACAGATCAGTACCAAAATTCAGTACAACAGAGTTTATAACTTTCCAGAAATTAAAAAATTCTAAATAAATGTGTTACTGTTTACATCCCTTCTGGTGGCAATATAGCTATACCAGAAGATGTCCTACATTGGTTAGCCATAGTAATGCCAATAGGTGATGCAAATGTCAGTTGGCTAGACATTCACTTGAGGAGAGATCCGGTTTCGTACAACTAATAGCCAGACACAATACAGCAAGACATCAAATTCCCTAGAAGACTGGATCAAAATACAAGACCCCAGCAAATACACCACTTCGGGTACAGTGTCTCAGTAATCTCCCAATCTATACAACAGGACATTTCACACATCATCTTAAACATGTTTGTAAAGCAACATGCAACCTTTCCATGTTTTAACCCAGAAATTTTCATTGCTAACTTGTCCTGTATCAACTTGAACTTTAATAAAAATCCTCACCTTAGAGTGCTGTAAACGAATTCAATAGAACTTTCCAGAATGTCCTAAATAGCCTTGCGCCTCCTTGAAGGAAGAGACTTAAGTGCAGTTCGGTTATCTGAAGAGTAGAATGCTAATGCAGGATAGAGAAAAAGCATGGAAAGAATGGCAAAAAATAAGACCACACAAACTCCAGAACGCTTCAGTCATAATAAAAAGCAAAATTAATGACAATTATACTGTAACAACTCAGAATAACCTTAAAAATTTGGGACTGCCATTAGTCTTGCATCCTGGCCATAAAATTAATCCTTACCATAAATTAATTCCAACCTCTTCCATTAACTTTTTTTGAAACCGCAGTGCACTTCAGCTTGTATCTGTAACCGAGGATTCCTCAACATTTAATACTAACCTTGCTCAGAAGCCACATATAACAATCTTTCACCTTCAAACATGTGCCCACATTCCGTATAAAATTACTCTTAAACTGAAACCATGCTGTTTTTCAGCTGATGGTATTCCAAGTGAATACCTTTAAAATAGCAGCTGATGGCATTGTCTACCCAATCTCAAACCTTTTAAATAGGTCAATCCAGGAATCCCACTTTTGTCTGAATTCACTCATTGCTCTACACAAAGGAGGAAGACATTACTAACAGACTTGCAGCAATCTTATCCCCTCTTCACTAGATTACTTGAATGTATTCAGAAACTATTGCTAAACAGTCTCCTGCAGGAAGAACTCCTGTCCCCTAAACCGCATGTCTTCTGTCCTTCCCATAGTACTAACAAACTTCTAACCTATATACTCTCATAAAGCCAGAGATAATGGAAACTTGTCTTATTTTTAGACTACTCTAAAGCCATCCACTCAGTTTGTCGCAGCAAACTTTCTTACTTCAAATGCCCTCAGGTGTCTCAGCCTACCCTTCTATGGTTCAAAAGCTACCTGTCCAGTATAGTCAGTAAAATGGCACTCTATCCTCTGTCCTCATCTCAGTCACCAGTGGTGAGCTGGAAGGTTCTATTCTTGGTCCCAACCTCTAATCTCCCCCACGCTGTCCGTACAACAGGCCTCCTTATACAGTACACAGATGACACTGCACCAATTTGCACATAAGTTTAGCACACTTCCAGAAAATTACTTAGGAAGCTTTTTCAACAACTGAAGCTTGGATTTGTAACTCGCAACTTAACTATTTTAAAAAAAAAAATTTCCTTCAAATTCCTTTCCTATGGAGAAATAATTTGAAGTCCTCTCTCGATAATACATCTGTAGAAGTCACTTCTCATAGCAAATTAGGAATAATAGTGAATGATTTTAAATTTCATCTACATAATATAAAATTGCATAATAAAACTAAAAACTGGGGATACTTCATAGAGCCAAAAACTCACCACAGCTAAAGCTGCACTTGCCACTAATCTCCTTCCCACGCTTTATGGTTCTGCCATCCTTTCTAACCTTCAGACATCACAAAACGCAAAGCTTAATGTTATAACAAAGTCAAATTTGCAGCAAATACCCCTTTCAGAACCCACCACTATGTAGCACTAAAACCTAAATTAGTTAGAACTACCACATCAACTAAAATACACCTTATCACCTATAAAATTTATCTAGATTCCAGCTACTTGTTTAGCATTAAACATCCTGCATAACTATTCCTAGTCTGTCATTGTGATCCATTCACTACAAACTCGTCTGTCCACCAAACTGTCAAATCTGCTGGACATTGTATGTATTTGTACTACATTAAGGCCTTTAACTCCTTATCTCTATTCATCTGGTTAATACCCTCCCTTCCATCCTTCAAACCCATTCTGAAAGACTTCCTAGGCAAAAGCTGGCTCTGATCTTTGTGTTTCACTGTTGGTCATTACATTCGGGTAATCCTGCTGGCAGGTTGCCCTCAGCCAGCCTGAATTCCAAAGTCTTGGGTCCTGCGTCAGCTGCTGTCGCCCCTTCCCTGACATCAGGGGTATAAAAGAAGCAGCCACCGTCATTTTCTTCTGTCTTTCATGCCGCACGGTGCCCGAAGCAGAAGCAGTTCGCAAGTGCCGGTCGACAGACTCCTGAAATTTTCGTGTTTGAGTTTCAGAACCAAAGTCTTCAATAAAGTTAAGTACCTCATTGGGGAAACTTTTTTTTTCTTGCTCCAGACCGATGTCAGAAAAAGTTAATAATTGTATTACTTGTGTAAAGCAAATACCTCATAAGGTTTTCATTCTTACTGTATTACTTCCCTAGGTCCTGATCACAATGTTTCTGGTTGTCTGTTGTGCTAGATTTAACCAACGCACTATAAAGCATCGATATAATTTTGCTTTAAAGTATTTTGGTAGCCGGTTTAATTATCCTAAAATGTCAGATAGCCATCCGACTACAGGAGTTTACAAAAAACTCAAAGAAAAGGATAGAGAAAAACAACCGAGGCTCAAAATCGACTAAGCTTCTCCTAAGCCATTCGCTGGTTCTCAGTGAGGTGCTTTTGCAGCCCCTGACACCCGCTACTTTAGAGTCGCAGGCTGCTACTGACTCCGCATGGAGTCTGCCATGCTGCTGGATACTCAACTATTGGAGCCTTGGACGCTAATCCCTCAGATGGCTCCGGAGCTGCTGAGCAGGTACCGGCTTCTGAGGGTGTATTCAGACCACAACATCTTTACATTAAAACTACTTCAGTTTAAAAGACTAAAGCAGCTTCTAAAGCAAAGAAACAAACTCATGAGCCACGTGTACAGGCCTCTGTGCCCAAAAAAACAGATCAAGATGGCTGAAGACCTGATTACCTTGATCAGGGGTTCCCATCCCCCTCCTAAGAGGCCTAGGCAAGACACTGACTATGAATCTTCAGATCAGGTTTGTTTCTTCTGATTCCTCTTCTGATCATGGATATTCTTTACCCCCCTATGAGGATTCTGATGCTGAAGAATCTGTATCTTCAGCATCCCCTCCTGAGGATTATTCCTTTGAGGGAAATCTTGCATACCACAAGGGAGCATTTTCACTGGGAAAGCCAAGATTTTTCAGAATCTAAAAAGAGACTCTGGGATTAACTTTTACTACCACAACACAAGCCTCTAGCCATTCCCCCCTGTGTTAGACATTGTAGATGTGTTTTCGGAGTCTAGTTTGAACTCTGACTCCTTACCTCCAACTTCTGTTAAGCCTGACCTATATTACAGGGTTCCTGACTCACAAATTTCTTTTTAAAAACCCAGCTGCTGACCCAGAAACTATTTCACAGGGTCCCAAGTGAGTTAAGGCCTCAACAGCAAAAAAACAACCCTCTCTGACAGATTCAACGGCACTGGATAGATGGGGAAAAAATGTTTACACATTTGCAACTTTGGCTATAAGGGCCTTAAACTGTCAGTTTCATATGCTCATGTATCAGCAACATCTCATGGGAATTGCTTAAATAGAAAATGATAAATTCTGAATGTGCTGAAAACAAAGAAATGCAGGATGTATTGCATGCAGCTGAACAAGTTGGAAAGCATACTTTGCAATGTGGTTTTGATTCTTTGGAGGCCTCCTGCAGGGCCGCAGTTACGAGTTCTGTAATTAGGAGGCATGCTTTGTTAAAGGAACAAAATCTGCCTGATCATGTTAAAGTTAAGTTACTAGATGCACCTTGATACTTTGTTTGGTGCTAAGGCAGAAGAGGTGTTAAAGAAAATGGAAGACAAAGCTAAATCTATGCAAACTGTTAAAAGATTTTTTACAAGTACAGCCACCTAGGTTTAGTGGACACTGGCCTACAAAAAATTGGTCCTTTCCTGTGTCAGACAGACCTCAAAGGGGGCAGATCCCAGGCGCAAGGTTCTTATAGGTAAAAAAAATGGGGTGCTTCTACCTCCAGAGCTGGAGAAGATAAAGCACAGTCATACAGAAAGCAGTCCCAATGACTTTCCCCTGCCTGCACCAAGCACTTAACTTCTGGCAGCACCCTTGGGGGGAAAATTAGCACTTTTTGCTCAAAATTGGCAAATTATAACCCAGGACAAATGGGTTCTAAATATAGTCTCACAAGGCTACAAATTCCATTTCCATACTCTGCCAAAGTCAAACGACTGGCCAGATCTGCCAAAAAATCAATGGGCAGAGGCACAAAAACAGGATTCATCCCTCATGTACATTGGGGGGGGGGGGGCATTCAGCAAGTACCAGAACAAGAGCGGGGACAAGGATTTTACTCTGCTGTTCTTGGTACCCAGAAAGTACAAGGCCTGGAGGCCGATACTGGACCTATCTATTCTGAACACATTCCTGGGTATTCCAAAATTCAAAATGTTGACTTTGCAGCAGCTTCTGCCTATGCTGGGTAAGAATGCTTGGCTTGCGACTTTGGAACATGCAGGTATGCCTCTTTTAGGTCTAATCAGACAATCGTGCAGAAGATACCTCATATTCAAGGCTGGTTCAATGCATTACCAATTCTCTGCACTGCCATTTGGCTCATCTACTGTGCCCAGGGTCTTTACAAAGTGCTTGGCACCAGTAATTAGGGTTACCACCTGTCCCACTTTGTGAGGGACAGTTCCTCTCTGGGCAGTTGTGTCCTGACAAAAAATTGTAAAAATGACAAATGTCCTGAGATTTTAGGGAAAAATTATTTGCTATATTTTATTTAATAGTTCCATAAAACAGTTCTGTATCTAAAATGCGTAAATGTTATAAGAAACAGAATAAGCAACTAATGCTACAAGAGCAAGTTTTTATTTAGGCAAAAAAGTTAAGTTCTAACCTTTGTACTGACCGTTGGTATGTGTTGGCCTGTAAAATCTGATGTTTGTACCAAAAATGTCCCACTTTGGCCATTTGAAAAGGTGGCAGCCCTACCAGTAATTGCTTTCTGCAGACAGAGGAATGCAAATATATCTGTACTTGGACGACTGTCTAATTCAAGCAGAGAACAAGGACATTCTTCAACATCTGGCATTTGTGAAAAGGATTCTAACATGCCTAGGGTACACAGTCAATGAAAAGAAATCAAAACTAGTACCCTCTCAAGAGAACATTCCTGGGTGCAAGCTTGAATACAACTGCCTAGATGGTTTATCTCGCGCCAAAGGCAACTGACTACCTATTTCGCAATGTTGGCAACAAAGGCCTAGTTATCTGCAAGAAAAAATTTGCAGGCTTTGGGCTTAATGGCATCCTACTAATTTCATATGCAAGACTGCATATGAGGAAATTTCAGTGGTACCTAAAAAGTGTTTGGACTCAACATTGCCACTGCCTGGAAACAATGATTACTCTCATTCCCTGCCTGCAACAGGAGTTTCGATGGTGGGCAAAGGCTTGTCCCCAGAACAAGGGACAGCCATTCACATTACCCCAGGTCAGGCAGACACTAGCAACGGGTGCATCAGATTATGCCTTGGGGGCCCACATGGCAGGAAGATGCTTTCAGGGCACATGGATCTCAAACCAGATGCATCTACAGATCAATCAGAAAGAGATGCTAGCTGTTCAAAATGCCCTGACATCCTTCAAGGACCTACTTCATCCGGGACAACTACTGATAGACAACACCATGGTTATGTGGTTATATAAACAAGCAGGGGGGCACACATTCTTACCCCCCTTTGCAGACTAGCCATGACATTGTGGGACACAGCTTTGACTTACCAAGTACATTTGCAGGCACAATTCCTGCCAGGAAAGGAAAATACTCTAGCAGACGAACTAAACAGAAACCTCATGGACCCCCACAAGTGGCAGCTGGATCCACAAGTCTTCAGCATAAGGAAATGGGGATGCTCTGATATCTATTTGCCTCCCCTCACAACTACCAACTAAAAAGATTCTGCACAAGGACTTGTCACAGACAAGCATGGAAAGTGGACGCCCTATCTGTATATGCCTTTTCTCCACTGCCTCTCCTCCCCAAGGTACTCCTAAAGGTCAGACAGGAGAAAGCAAAGATGATACGAATTGCCCCAGACTGTCCCCGCCAGTACTGGTATCCAGTCCTAAGGAACTTGTCTCTATGCCCAGCTTGGACCTTACCTCAATTACCTTGTCTACTGTCCCAGCAAAACAATCGGATCCTGCACAGCCAACTCAGGACATTAAACCTGGCAGCATGGCAGATAATGTAGTCATACAAGAAACACCTCTCAGCAAAGCTGTGATGGATGTCATTCTGGAAGCCAGAAGGCCTAGTACTAGAAAGTCTTATGCTGGAAAATGGAAGAGATTCTGTGCTTGGAACCAGGCACAATGAACTGATAAAACTGTACCAAATATTCCTCAGATTTTGCAATACTTAACTGAGATGCTGGACAAAGGCCTATCCTTTTCATCAATTAAAATTCATGCCTCTGCTTTTTGGCTCATTACAATAGAGCCACCAATTTTTTCTCATGCTTTATTAAAGCAGTACCTCATAGGAGCCAAAATTTTAAGACCTCCAAGGAGATCACCAATACCTGCATGGGACCTCAACTATGTCTTGGAAAAGCTCACCCTGCCTCCTTTTGAGCCAGCTGCTACTGTTGATATAAAGTTTTTATCTTGGAAAACAGCTGTGCTCCTAGCAATTACTTCTGCAAGACGAGTTTCAGAGCTACAGGCGCTCAAGGCTGTGGAACCTTATCATTTTTTATCCAGACAGTGTTTCTCTGAGAACAAACCCAACATTTATGCCTGAAGTGGTGTCCAGTGTGGCTCTTAACCAAGGTATTAATCTACCAACTTTTTATCCAAATCCACAGAACAAGGTGGAGAGAATTCTGCACTCTTTGGACGTACACAGACAGCTTAGATTCTACTTGGACAGAACCAAAGCTTTCAGAAAGACAGAGAAATTACTAGTGGCATATGCTGCAGGATCACAAGGAAAGGCCATCTCAAAGCAGACTATTTCTAAGTGGATAGGCCACTGCATTTGTTTATGCTATTTGCACCATGGCAGTGCCTAAGGGCATTAGGCCACATTCCACCAGAGTTACAGCCACTTCAGCAACCTTTCTCAGAGGAGTACCAACCAGAGACATTTTAGAGGCGGCTACTTTGAGTTCAGTGCACAGCTTTACAACGCATTTTCATCTGCCACTCTACTCTAAATCTAGGGCAGGCTTTGCCACTGCAGTTCTGCAGGGCCTCATAGCCGCTCCTAATGCTGTTTAGCTCCAGCCTCCCAACCATAGCTTTGGGACTCTACCCAAATGTAGTGGCTGCAACAGTGAAACACGAACATAGTACAGTTGTGTACACTTAACATAAATGTAGGTGTTAGAGTGTATTCACTGTTGCAGTCCAGGTTACCCACCCACCATCCCCCATTTTTCTCTGGATCTTGTCTTCCTTTCTCTGATTTATACAACCTATGTGGTGTATTTGCTTATAGATGAAGGTAAAATTTATATTGGTGCATTTATTAGGTTCATAGGTTCATACTAGGCTATCTGCCCAAGAGCATTTATAAGCCTAGCCCAGAGTTTTGTGGCTTTCGCCACCCCTTTAGTTTGGAGGATACTATGCCCATTATTTTGCTGTGCCTCTGTCAAGCAGTGACACTGAGAATCCCTGGGGGTATATCTGCGATCTCCCATCCATTGGTCAAGATTTCTCTTGAACAAAGCCAGCGAGGTGCTCTGCCTCACATTTTGTTACACAGCACAGGGAGCCTCTGGGTGATGAATCTGTCCCTCCAGCACGTCCTGTTAATAACCGTGTCAAGGTTTAAGTCTCCCGCCCTTGTAGTTCTGAGGGATCTAGATTTTTTGAGGTGAAGCATGTTCATCAATTCTGGGTTGGTCATGGCCTTGTATGTCAGGCACAGGTCACCTCTGAGCAGACGGTAAGCGACTGAATGGAGCTGAAGTTCCTTCAGTCGGGCAGCATAGGACATATTTTTGAGACCCTTTATCCTTTTGGTGAGGAACTTTTGGGGCCTTTCCAGTTGCTGCAGGTGTTGTCAGATACGTTTCGAATGGGGCATTGTACTCTATCATTGGTCTGATGAGTGATGAGTACAGGGGGACGATGACTTCCCTTGATCTAGATGTGAATCCCTTCATGATCAGGTGGGCAATGTAGAAGGTCTTCCTAACTACTTTGGCAATGTGAGTGTCAAATGAAAGGTTACTGTCAACCTGGGTACCCAGATCCCTGATAACCTCTTCTGTGCTTAGTGGGTTGCCGCCTATATGGTAGCTAGGGGTAACCTTGTTTTTCCCGAAGGGTATGACCATGCATTTTTTGGCGTTTAACTTTAGGCTATGGCTCTGGCACCAGCTTTCCGTTTCTATAAGACCCTTCTGAAGGATAGCTGTGTCAGATGTGTTCTCAACTATGGTGCCCAGTTTGCAGTCATCTGCAAATTTAGTCAGCCGTAATCCTCCTGTTTGCTTGTACTTCTGAAAAGTAGATGCTGAACAGGAGAGGGCCCAGGACTGAGCCCTGTGGGACACCACTTGTGACAGGCTTTGAGTTTGACATGGCGCCAGCAACTCTGACCCTGTGGGTTCTGTCACTTAGCCAATTTGCAACCCTTCTTGTGACGTATGGGTTTACATTTAAGCTGATGAGTTTTTCAATGATACCCGAGTGGGGTATTGTGTGTCAAGCCTTTGCCAGGTCGAGGTAGGCTGTGTGGACTGCCTTTCCCTCATCAATGGCCTTGGTGACTGTTTCGAAAAAGTCAGCCAGGTTTAAAAGGCATGATCTGCCCTTGACAAAGCCAAACTGGGTCGGATCCAAAGTCTGCAAGTCTCCTATGTCTTTGAGTTCCATTATGATCCTCTCCATAGCTTTGCAGATCAAGCTTGTCAAGCTGATGGGACGGTAATTTCCCGGGTCGGTGGAGGCACCGCCTTTGTGAAGTTGGGACCACAGTTGCCGTACGCCACTCCTTAGGCATGTATTATCCTGAGGTGAGGCTAAGATTAAACAGCTGCCCTAACTGCGGGTTTAATTCCTCATTGAGTTCGTGGAGCACACATCTGGGGACACCATCTGGTACCATGGATGCTGTGTTTTTTGCCTTGGAGAGAGCAGTTCTCACCTGAGCGTTAGAGATGTTTGGGGGGCTATAATTCTCTGGTATAGATATCTCACCTTTTGGGGGGGGGAGAAGTTTGCACTGAACCTGTCAGCCAGTATGTTGGCAATGTCTGTAGGTTCAGTAATTTTTACATCATTTTGAACTAGTTCTGAGCATATCTGGGAGTTTCCTCCCAGGTTTCTAACATAGCTAAAGAAGGCCTTATGATTGTCCTTTGAGTCCTTAGCAACTTTTCTCTCAAAATTTGCCTTGGATGATTTTGAGAGATCTTAGTTTTTTACTTATAATGATCAAAGGTGTTTTCCCTTTTAAGGATTTTGCTCTATCTTGTAGTAGCTTCCTCCTTTTGTTGTAGAGCTTGTTTATGGCTGGGGTCCACCAAACTGGACGCTTGCCTTTGGTACAAAGAGTCTTTGTTTTGTTTGGGATTGCCTGATCCATGCAGTCCTGTAGGTGCTGGTAGAAGGCATTTGTAAGTGATTCAGTGGCTTGAGTAATGGTTTCTGCAGTCTCGGGGGCCTTAAGAGACCACACTAGCCTTTAGAAGTGTGAAGTCGGCTTTTGAGAAGTTCTTTACTGTGGTCTTTTTTTATCTCAGGTGGGGGCAGGATGTGGACTTCCAGTGAGATTAGTTTATGGTCTGATCTCACCAGTGAAGGGTATACCTCCGGTGTTGAACATTGTGACCCCATGTTCGTGATGATGAGATCTAGTATGTTATCTCCTCTTGTGGGGATGGTGACTAGTTGTTCCATGGCATTTGAGTTTATGAACTCTAGGAACCTTTGGGCTAGAGTGTTGGGGCTTGAGTAGTGATCCCAGTCTATATTAGGGTAGTTGAAATCACCTAGTATGATGGTGTTTGTAGATACATTTATCCCCTCTAGTGTTTTCAGGAAAGCTATGCGAGGTTCCTGAGATTGAGAGGGTGACCTGTAACATGCTACAAATTGCAGAGCAGTCTTGCCTATGGTTAATTGCACCTGGATGGTCTCCGATGCAGCGTGCGTTGCCACCAACCTTGAGGTGTGGGTGATGTCCTTCAAGGATGCATCTGCAGTCCTTACAAATGGGTTGTCCTGTCGTCAGGCAGCCCTTCAGTCGGCCGGATTCCAAAGTCTGGGTCTGGCCTCGGCTGGTGTCGCACTTCACCCGACGTCATAGCTGCAGTTATTCGGGTATAAAGGCATCAGCCGACGCCATCTTCCTCAGTCTTTCTTGCCGCGTGGCGCCCGAAGCAGAAGCTGTTCGCAAGTGCCGGTCGGTCAGAACCAGAGATTACTATTACCGAAAACTACTTCGAAGAATTCTAAAAAGCTAAGTACCCCGTTGGGGACTCTTTCTTGCCTCAGCTGATGTCAGAAAAAGTGAATAACTGTTTAACTTGTGGGAAACAAATACCTCATAAAGATTTCCACTCTTACTGCTTACCTTGTCTAGGCCCAGACCACGACGTCGCAGCTTGTCTAGCCTGTGCTTCTTTTAACTGGCGGACACTTAGACGTCTGTCTGAGTTTGCTGAGGAGTTTTTCGGCTCCGATTTTGCTTATATTATGCCGTCGGATCCTCCGACTGCGCAAATATCTAAAAAACGCAAGGAAAAGGACCGACACTCGCGGTCCGTGGTTTCGGCCGAAACCGCGGCTAAGCCAACCGCGAGTGTCTCTGTTTCGGCTGAAACCGAGCAAGCGGTTCCTCCTTCAGCCGAAAACTTTCCTCCTGCCGAGGCCTCTTCTAACCTCGTGGAATCTGCTTCTGATATCCCACCTACTGTTAGTTTCTCAGGAATTATCAGACACTATTCCCTTGGATATTTCAACCCCTGCACGTGGAGCTGCTAGGCCACCTGCAGCCATGTCCATTAAGGCCTTTGCCAGGGCTAAAGCAGCTAAAACTACTAAATCTGTGCCTGCTAAGCCCCCCTCTCACAGGCCTAGCTCTAGTTCACAAATGCTTAGTTTAGCAGAGGATCTCATTTCTTTAATCCGAGGATCCCAACCTCAACCAGACAGGGCCTCTCACCCGCCTCCAGAGAAGAGGCCTAGGGCAGAGCCCCCTGAGCCAGTGTCTGCAGATGATTCCTCTGACTCAAATGATACAGACCCTCCAGAGGCCCCATACTCCCCTTATGAAGACTCTGATGGTGAAGAGTCCATTCCTTCTGCCTCTCCGCCTGAGGAATTTTCCTTTGGGGAAACCCTGCATGCTATGAGGGAACAATTTCAGTGGCAGGGCCAGGATTTTTCAGATTCCAGAAAAAGGCTTAGAACTTTTCTGCATTTACCACAACATAGGCCTTTAGCCATACCTCCAGTTCTTTCTGTTGTAGATGATGCATTTAATGATGCTTGTACTGCTCCTGATTCTCTGCCTCCGGCCCCTGTTAAGCCCGATAGATACTACAGGGTCCCGGACACACATTACCACTTGTATAAGGCTCCCCTTGCAGATCCAGAGACTATCTCCCAAGGACCTAAGGCTGTAGCAGCCACCTCTGCCAAAACGTCCTCCCCTCTGAAAGGGAATCCAGATCCTTAGAGAGATGGGGTAAAAGTTTACACTTCTGCTACTCTTTCAGCTAGGGCCTTGAACTGTCAATTTCACATGATGCAGTATCAAGAATTTTGCTATATCAGTTAACCAAACATGTGTCCTCAGATGACACAGTAGACAAAATATGTGCAGGAAATGGTACATAACATTCAACAAGTCAGTAACCATTCCCTAAAATGCGGCTATGATGCACTGGAGGCTTCCTTTAGATCAGCCATGACTGGCACAGTCATCAGAAGGCATGCATGGCCAAAAGAACAGGCCTTACCAGACCATGTCAAATCAAAACTATTAGATGCTCCTATGGATAAAATCAATTTGTTTGGCTCTCCTGCACAACAAGTACTGAAGAAGATGGAAGAGAAGGCAAAATCTGTCCAAACAGTAAAAGATTTCTTACAGGTCCAACCTCCGAGGTTTAGCAGGAATTGGCCCTCCAAGAATTGGTCCTTTCCAGACTCCTCCAGAACTCAGAGAGGCAGGAATAGGCATTCAAGAGGCAGAAGCCAATCCAGGGGTGCTTACAGAGGATGTCAGTGGCAGGGCAACAACCAGCGAGGCACAGACACAGCCACCACCACAACTACTGGTCAATCACAGTGACTTGGCTCTGGCACCGCCTACCAGGGAACAACTGCAAGCACCCTTAGGCGGGAAGCTAGCCTTATTTACGACAAACTGGCATTACATCACAAGAGAAGTGGATTTTACAGATAATAGACCAAGGTTACAGGTTTCACTTCCATACTGTACCAGGGAAGAGAGGAATGCCAAACCTACCTCCAAATCAAAAGACAGAAGCACTAAAACAAATATCCCAATTATTAAGGATGAGAGCTGTAGAAAAGGTACCATCTATGGAGCAAGGGAAGGGATTTTACTCCAGACTCTTTCTGGTACCAAGAAAAGAAGGCAAATGGAGACCTATTCTCGACTTGTCCGCTTTAAACACATTCCTCATTGTTCCAAAATTCAAAATGCTGACCCTACAGCAGCTTCTTCCCATGCTGGGCAAGGAGTCTTGGCTGGTGACTCTAGATCTCAAGGAGGCATACCTGCACGTCCCCATACGACCAAACTGCAGAAGATACCTCAGATTTCTTGCAGGATCAGAGCATTATCAATTCTCAGCATTGCCCTTTGGCTTATCTACTGCGCCCAGAGTGTTCACGAAATGCCCGGCATCAGTAATTGCTCATTGCAGGCTTCAGGGAATCCAAATCTACCCATACCTGGACGACTGCCTGATACAAGCGGACAACGAAAGCAAGCTAGCAGAAGATTTACAAAGGGTCATTTATCTGCTACAAGCCCTGGGATACACAGTCAATTTAAAAAAAGTCAAGACTGATACCATCCCAGAGAATAACCTTTTTGGGTGCAGAGTTGGTCACATCAAGGCAAATGGCATTCCTAACCGTAGAAAAACAGGATCAGCTACCTCTCTACTTCTTGGCCTTAACAAAACAGAACCATCTGACAGCAAGAAAAGTTCTGCAAGCCTTGGGCTTCATGGCATCCTGCATAATATTGGTTCCTCATGCCAGACTGCATATGAGAAAACTACAGTGGTACCCAAGGAATTTATGGTCTCAACACAAGCACAGCTTGGAAACCCAGATTCCCATTATTCCATGCCTGAAGCAAGAATTCCTATGGTGGGCTCAGGCTTGTCAATCAAACACAGGATTGCCTTTCCACAGTGCTGTACCAAGCCAAACCATCACGACAGACGCCTCGGACCTCGGTTGGGGGGCACACATGCTGGACAAGTGCATACAAGGCTTATGGTCTCAAAACCAGCTGCACCTACACATAAATCTAAAGGAAATGCTGGTAGTAAAACTGGCAATTCAGGCATTCAGACCATTCCTTCAGCAAGGTCTATTGATAAGGACAGACAACACCACAGTTATGTGGTACATCAACAAACAGGGAGGCACACACTCGTATCCTCTTTGCCGGATGGCACTGGATCTCTGGAATGTGGCCCTGAGCTACAACATACAGTTAAAAGCAATTTTTGTACCAGGAAAAGAAAACATCCTAGCAGACATTTTAAGCAGGACTACCACGGATGCCCACGAATGGATGCTGCATCCGGACATCTTCAAAACCATTACAAGAAAATGGCGACTCCGAGAAATAGACTTATTTGCATCCCCACGCAATCACCAACTAAAGAAATTCTGCACAAGGACATACCACCCACTTGCTTGGAAGGTGGACTCCCTATCCTTCAGTTGGAAAAACCCGACAGCATATGCATTTCCACCACTTCCTTTGATGCACAAAGTGCTATTGAAGATCAAAGAGGACCGTCCAAGGATCATTCTGATAGCTCCAGACTGGCCAAGGCAACATTGGTACCCATTACTGAGGAGCATGTCTCGGGAACAAATATGGCCACTACCCCTGGTTCCCTTGCTGTTAACACAGAACAACTACAACAATCTGCATCCAAACCTGAAAAAACTGCGGCTGACTGCCTGGAACATTGCATAAGACCAATTAACCCAAATTTATCCCAAAGGGTTAAAGACATTATACTTGAGGCTCGCAGACCCTCATCAAGAAAAAATTATTCAGCAAAATGGAAAAGATATCTCATTTGGAGTACTGAAAAAGGAGAAGATGTGTCACTGGTAAACATAGCCAACATTCTGGAATACTTGGCAGAGCTCTTCCACACAGGCCTGTCCTATTTCTCCAAGATTCATGCATCAGCTATTTCAGCAGAATACGACTTGAATCCTCCTGTCTTCTCACATCCTCTGCTCAGACAGTTTCTGAGAGGAATTAAAAATGTAAAGCCTCCTAGGAAGCCACCATTACCAGCATGGGACTTGAACTTTGTGCTAGAAAAATTGACACTTCCTCCTTTCGAACCAGCAGCAACAGCAGAATTGCAATACTTATCATGGAAGACTGCTTTCCTGCTGGCAATCACTTCAGCAAGAAGGGTATCTGAACTTCAGGCATTAATGGCAGTGCAACCCTTCCTGATCTTCCATCAAGATAGTGTCCATGAGAACAAATCCTTCCTTTATGCCTAAGGTGGTTTCCAGAGTTTCTTTAAATCAGGCAATCCACCTACCTACATTCTTCCCTAACCCACAGAACAGGGGAGAAAGACTGCTACATACCTTGGATGTACATAGACAATTACGCTATTACCTGGACAGGACCAAGGGCAATAGAAAAACTGACCAGCTACTGGTAGCATATGCAACAGGAAGGGAAGGAAAAGCAATTTCAAAACAGACAATCTCCAAGTGGATAGGAAATTGCATTAGATTTTGTTACTCCTACCATGGAAAGAAAACTCCAGAGAACATCAGGCCTCACTCTACAAGGGCAACATTCACTACCACAGCCTTCTTACGAGGAGTGGCTACCAAGGACATTTTAGAAGCTGCTACTTGGAGCTCCGTGCATACATTTGCCAAGCATTATAATTTACCTTTATACTCTAGATCCCGAGCAGGCTTTGCCACTGCTGTTTTGCAAGGGATCCTAACTACACCATAACTTTATTTGTCCACCTCCCCCAGTTTGGCTATGGTATTCTACCCATTTGTAAGGACTGCAGATGCATCCTTGAAGGACATAGTACAGTTTTGTACCTACCATAAATGTAGATGTCCGATAGGAATGCATCTGCAGTCAGGATTACCCACCCGCCTTCCCCTCTGTGGTGCTCCTAGGGTATTTGCCCATCTTATAGCTAGCTGGGGGAATCTATTATGGTGTATTTGTTTGTATATATGTACATACATGCTTATTTTTTGTTTGCTCTCTACTATTTGGAATTATTGGCATTTATCCAAATTTAGCCTTCCAAGAGGGCACCTGGCATCTGGGGCAAGAAACACTGAGGAAGATGGCGTCGGCTGATGCCTTTATACCCGAATAACTGCAGCTATGACGTCGGGTGAAGTGCGACACCAGCCGAGGCCAGATCCAGACTTTGGAATCCGGCCGAAGGGCTGCCTGAAGACAGGACAACCCATTTGTAAGGACTGCAGATGCATTCCTATCGGACATCTACATTTATGGTAGGTACAAAACTGTACTTTCTTGATGAATATAGACACCCCCCCTCCTTTCTTGGTGTCCGGATTTTGGGGCCGGAACGCATGATATGAGGTAAAGCCTGATAGTGCCGGGGTGCTCTCGGGAGTCTTGAACCAGGTTTCAGTCGCAGCACAGACATCGATGTTCTCCATACTGAGAAGGGCCTCGAGTGCGTGCATCTTGAGTTTGAGACTTCTGGCATTGAGCAGCATTACCCTTAGTTTTTTTCCTTTTTTGTGTTCTAGGGTGGTAGGTTTAGAATTTGAGCCTTGCCTAAAAAAGGCACTATGGGGGTGGCAAGAGCCTTTGCCAATATCCGGAAGCCCAGGGGTGACAGGTGCAAGCTGTCCCTTGCGAAGCAGCGTGGCTTGTCCAGCATGTCATCCCAGGCAGACAGACATTGGATCCCCTTTGAATGACACCAGAGTTTAAGCCAATTAAAGCTGATCATCTTGTCACTGTATTGTGGCATCATTCTTGGTGAAGGTAGGATACTGCTCGAGGTCAGGGTCATACCTGCCTGGGCTACATAATCAGAGAGCTCCTCTCTCTCATTTCATGTAGTCCAAGGAGGTACGTCTCAGGTCGTTCACACCAGCATGGACAATGACAGAGTCGTACATGTACCTGCTGTTGAGAGACCTGAGTGCTTGCGTTATGTGGCGGATTCTAGCGCCAGACAGGCAGCTTACTGTGATCTTTTCCTTGTTCAATCTGGTGAGTGGGACGTCAGTGTGTCTGACTATGGAGTCACCAATGACGAGTGTGTCTGGCATTGTGTTTGGCCTTAAGGGCTGTGATTGTTTGGCACACTGACTATGTGGTCTATGTGTTGCATGTGTTGTGTCCTGAGGTGGCGGCAGTTTGGGTGTCTGCTTTGGTGGCCTCTGCTGTTTTGGTAGATTTTTGATCAGAGCCTCCGAATATGTCTGTGTATTTGTGTATGATTTGAAGTTTTGATAGTACTATGTGAGACTGGGTTTGTGGTGTGTGTGGTTACCTTCTCCTCCTGTCTGGTCTTACCAGTCCTATGTTGAGAGCTCAGCCTCCAGTTTGGCTCTATAGTTGCATCTCTTGCATGTATTTGTGTTTTGTGGGAGAAGGAGAGGGTTGTCCGTGTACATGAGACAATTGTAATATTGCCTCAATATTCCCAGGTTCACCAGCTGATCAGGAGAGGACACTAGCAACTGATCCCTCGACATGCTAGAAGGAATAGACAAGGACTTTAAAAGACTCCGGGGGATGTGGGTGATTGAAAGAGGTTTTTGGCTGGTGGGGTACTATGTATAATAAAAGTGCTATATCAAGTAAAAAAATACTTTAGGAGCAAGTGCTAGGCTTTACAGATAGAGAATATTCTACTTAGGAATCGAGTAGAGCTGAGCTTTTTAGATATAGAATACGCTGGCTAGATCAGCAGTACAGTTCAAGGAAGGCTGTTTCAAGGGAAAATTTGAAGAGTGGACTTTAGGTAGCCCGAATAGTTTAACCTTGATTAACCGCCGCTGCTCTTGTGTGCTCCTGTGGCAACTCCGTGCTAAAGCGTGCTTTGTAGCAGGGGGCTGGAAAAAACAGGAAATGACCCAAAATGGCCAATGAATTACCAATTACTGTCTCTAACCACTCCTCTGAGGACAAACAGGCAGCTCAGTACTCCCCACTCTCACTGGTGAGTAAAGAAACTTCCCTCTGGCCACACAAGAAAATGGAGGAACACAGGAACCAAATACAAAGCCCAGGGATCAGCAAAATCTGATCACTGGAACAACTAGCTAGGAAAGCAGAAGTATTTTTTTGTTTTTTTTTAGTTTTTTTTACACACACAGACAGAAAATACAGTAAATGCTTTGTTTTTCGACTAAATGCTATCAAAGGCTAGTACACTTGAGTGTATTAGCCTGTAGGTTAACTTGTATGCAAAACTTAAGCTAAGTGCAGTCAACAAATTAAGCTCAGAAAAACAGAGAAAACAGGTAATATCACAATAATATATGCAGAAACAGTGGTCGAAATGCGCAAAAGGTCGAAAAAAGCAATAAAAATGCTTAAAAATACGTATAATCAGGAAAGTCGCTTTTTCTGCTCTCTGCTGCCTTAGGAACTCTGCAGGGGACCACAAGGAGCTATATAAAGTTTGGCTACCCTTTTAGGGGGCACCTGACATCTGGGGCAAGAAAAATTGAAAATGGCGTCTGCTGCTTCTTTTTATACCCCTGATGACCTGACGTCAGGGAAGGGGTGACAGCGGCCGACGCAGGACCCAAGACTTTGAAATTCAGGCTGGCTGAGGGCAACCTGCCAGCAGGATTACCCGAATGTAATGACTGCAACAGTGAATACACTCTAACATCTACATTTATGGTAAGTATACACAACGTGGTCCCCTGCAGAGTTCCTAAGGCAGCAGAGAGCAGAAAAAGCGACTTTCCTGATTCTAAGTATTTTTTAAGCATTTTTATTGCTTTTTTTGACCTTTTGTGCATTTCGACCACTGTTTCTGCATATATTATTGTGATATTACCTGTTTTCTCTGTTTTGCTGAGCTTAATTTGTTGACTGCACTTCTCAGGCTGGCTGAGGGCAACCTGCCAGCAGGATTACCCGAATGTAGTGACTGCAACAGTGAATACACTCTTAACATCTACATTTATGGTAAGTATACACAACTGTACTTTTGTTCAACACCAAGATGAACTACATCTCTAAATGTGGACAAATGTTTATACCTTGCATTTCTTACACTCCCTCCTTCACTCTGTTTCTCCTGGCTTTCTCTAAGTATACAGTAAGACTGCTTTTCTCGCTTCATATTGCAGTTCACGTTTGTATTATACCAACCTTTAATTTTTTTGCTAAACTAGCTAAAATTTCTCCAACTATAGTACAACTCCAAGTATAGTACAACTTGTATTTGTTAACATTTTCATGTCAAATTTGGTATAATTTAAACTGTAGTTGTATTTGAAATTTTGTAATACTTTGGAGCTTTTCCCCAGGCTTCTGCTGAAAATGAGCTCCTACCCAATCGGACTTTCCTGGTAATTAAATATCAGTAAAAATCTGAAGAAATCTGAGTTCGACATGAAGAAAAAGCTAGTTGAAAAGTTTCTTAAGAGCTGTTAAAGCTTGCAAGAAAACCTGATTTTCTGCTGTACCAGAGAAACTGGAAGGAACAAACTTAATTATATGGGTGCACAAATAAGCAACTGGACTGGTTTTTCAACAGAATTTTATTGAAACTGCAAATAGTTTATGCTCCAAACCTGGCCGTGAGAAAGCAGCCAAGACCTGTATTAGTAAAGATGCAGTCATACCAGGAAAGAGTTGATTCTGACAAAATTGTAACAATTGCGCAAAGTATTACAAATTGGAGATGGCATTTGTGGAAAATTCACTGTACACCAGCCAAGAGCAGCAGCAAATGTATCCCAGCAGTTGGAGAATGTCACGAGGCAGCTATGGGATTAAAGCTGCTGATTCAGACTAGTGTCTTTTCCTGGAAGATCAGTCATTTATGTAGATCAGGTTGAGGAAATGGTTTATCCAACAAAAAGTGAATCGGCAAGCTGATGGTGACTCTGCATCTCATTGTTTGGATGGGTAAGGTTCATAGATAGACTTTGCCAGTGAAACCTTTTCCAATGTTCCAAAATAAAATGCTTGAAAGACGAGCACAGAAGTTGACGAAGAATCAGCAGTACCTTGAAATTGAACCAAAGTCTGGTGTTGGAAGATGGAGAGGAACAGGATTAAGACCATCAACTTTCAAATTAGTGAATAAATAGACTAAATCATCTTGTCACATTTGCAAAACATGATTTTGCAAGAAAGTGGCTGCAAAATACTATTTTGACATTTGTTAAACTTGTGGGTGGAGTGTAAAGCATATGCCTCACTTTATAATTAGAAGACAGAGGGTTTTGTTCACATTTGTATGAAACATTTCATGATGTATACCATGTTAAGTACAGAAACTGTATTATGTAGTTATGGATATTGCAGGAAGGAAGTCTTTGCAGCGACTGTGTAGATATTGCAAGTAAAAGTATTAAATGAAGGTTTTACAGTATAGCAAGAGAAAAGGCTGGACAAAATCAAGTTCAATGTTTTGGGACTTGGGACAAGGAAGAGAACAGATCACAATAAATGGGAGCACAGGCTTTAGCATGCTGTTTATCATGGGTAACCTTAATCATAAATTAAATAATGCGTGTAGGTGCAGCCATCATTTTGGGGCAATTTTTACTTTCTGGAGGGTGAAACTTCCTGTTTTGAAGATGTGCAGTTTTCTTTGTATTCCAAGTTAGGGTATGGGGGCGTTTTGTATTTTTGTCTGATTTTTGTTGAAAGTCTTGAAATACTGATAGGTTCAAATGGCGATTTAGAAGAAACTACAAAAAAATCAACCTTCCAAATAGTGTATGCATGTAAAGTAAAACCTGTAAATACACATTCAAGAACTGTCATGTATAATAGATGGGAACAAAAGCTTTTTATGATGGCTGTTATCCATATCGTGGAATGTTAATGTTCTCTTTGGTATAGATAAAAAGGAAAGGGCACCAAATTAGATTTAATTGAGTGCAAATAGTGTTGCAGGGGAGACACTTGGGAAGGAGCATGTGAATTTGACAGAGAATTTCAGAATAGATATTCAGCAGAGAATCTGGGACAGAGGTAAAGGGGATAATACTAATTGCTAGAGGAGCTCCAATATTGAAATGAAAGACAAAATGGTAGATTTGTAGTGATAAGGGGCTGTTGGCAATGGTACAGGATTACAGTGGCACGCATTTTACCAAACACGGTTATAAAACTTAAGAAAATTTGGGGGGGGGGGTGGAACTTTCTGCAGGGAATATTTAAAGATGGTGACTGGAATTTGATTTGCAGTAGTGAGGAAGTATCAGTGAGACCTAGAAGGGACAATGTAACAAAGGTAGATTTCTGAAAAGATTTATGAAAATAGTGTATGGAAGATGTGAATTCAGTCGTAGGTACTTTGACGGAACTTAAATATTCCCCAAGGCACAGTAACTGGGCTAGACTAGATTAAAATTTGTTTCACATGAACATGTGCATTTAATTGACAAAAAGAAAAACTAAGATGATGCTGGGTAATTTAAAAATAACTCTAGTGCTTCTCACCTGCCTCTTAAAAAGTGGAATGCAAGGAGTGGGCAGTGGAATTATTCGAGAGTTTTCAGGGAAGTTGGAATTATCTTCATAAATTATAGTGAGATAAAATGAAAATGGAGTTTTAAAGGGTAGAAAAATTGTATGGTTAAGTAATAGAAGTTAGAAGGGCTGACCAAAAGTTAAAATGTAGGGGACATCTGTCAGAACAAGAGGGTGAGCAAATGCAGTGCTAAAGAAACGGGATGATCTAGATAATATGCAAGAGTTTAGAAATATTGCAGTTAAGCAGCTTAACTCCAAAACACAAACTTTTAGCACAACTTGGGTAACAGAACATTGAAAGGGTTTTCACCAAACTTGGGCAACCTGTAACAGGAAAAAATAGCCAGAGATCCTGTAGAGGTTTTTGATATTCCGGAAATTTTATGAAAATTTGTATAATGAAGAGAAATGTGGCAATCCAAAAGTACAAATGGAAATATTTATGGTAGACTTTTGCCAAGGCTAGAGGTTAGACGAGGCATAATCAGTCTTAAGGAAAGTCTCCAGGAAAAGATGGTATTCCTGTGAAAGTTTGGAAGTTGGGAGGGAAGAAAGTGAAATATTTGGAAGACTTCACAATATTTTAAAAGGTGAAACACCAACATCTTGGAAAAAAGCTGCGGCGGTTGTGTTACATGACCATGACCCTTCAGATCCAGCTCAGTTTTAAAGCACAATTACAAGTGTTTTGTACTAGCTAAAACAAATCCAAACACAGCCACAAGAAATATCCAAAAAATATCCGGAGGCAGTCATTGGAAACAATCTTATCACCCAATAATCTTCTACAAGAACCAGTTTAAACATACCCTTCAGGAGGAGTAAAATGTTTCCATATACAAAAGGTTGCAAAACAGTTATATGTGTGCATTTAAATACACATTCAGGTTCATACCTTTAGGTTTTAAAGTATTATGATATAAAATGAACCTGCTTTCCATTTTTAACTAGCTAAAAAATCCCCACCCTAGCAAGAAAAGGTGTAGTCAACACACTAAAGAAACTAACATCAGACACCCGCCCCCCCATGTGCATTAAGTGTTCAGCTACGCGACTATCCAAATTCCTATTTCTAACATGTCCCAGATTTTCAAGAATTTTAACTCGTTCCTTCGCTGAAGGTTGTGCGTTAGGCCCGGCAAGCCAGTACGTAAAAATCTACTGCCAATCATTAGCGGACTGGAGTTCCGCTGTGGCGACCCCTAAAAGCCGAAAAGACACAAACCATACGTTTTGTCTGTCTAGCATACCACCTCACAGGAGTACACCCACACCTTACAATATAAACCACCCCACAAGAAATGCAGAACCTTCCCATGGAACAGAATAATTTACCATTTAATTTTTCTACTTGAAATGTTTGTAATCCTAGAACATACTTTACATTTTCCACCAGGGAAGGAACTCTTATTAGCCCCCTGGAAAGAAACCACCTTCAAACCTAACAAGTCCCTTAAATGTTTTTGTACCAGCTAAGACTGGCAAAATGTTTGCCCAAATTATGGATGGGTGTGGTTTTTGTGGAGGAGAAGCAAACATTTAACAGCATTAAAAAGAATGATCCAGAGGGAAGCAGAATGTAAACCATGTCTGTTGGGTTTTAGGTTCATAGGTTATTAGGCTGTTGGCCCTAGGGCCTTTATAAGCCTAGCCATGTTATACCCTTGTTGACCAAATTGGTCTATTTGTAGCATGATTCTGAAGAGTACCGACTGCCCTTATCCAAGAGGGACATAGTTGACTCCCCTCGAGTAAATTTATGGTCTCCCATCCAGTTGTCTAAGTTGCCCTTAAATAGGGTCATTGAGGAGCTCTGTTTTACATGACTTGAGAGTTTGTTCCAGAGGAGTGGCAGTTTCTAGGAGATCTCTCCAGGATGTCCTCTTAATGTCACAGGCTAGGTTAAGATCCCTGGAGAGATCATGGAGAGAAAGTATTTGACTGAGTAAGCTGGGGTTTTGAGTAGGGCGTTTGAAGCATTTGCATTACCTGATGCAACAAGGTTGATTATAGGTGGATTGGAGACGAGAATTAGTGTGTGGGAGGAGAGTCCTTTCAGAAGAGCTGTTTGAACAGAGGAACCAGGCAGAGGTGTCCTGTTTCCACTTTTTGCTTCATATTTAGAGCCATTGGCAAAGAAAATTAAGGGCTCAAATACACGGATATCGGTATGGTAGTCGAGAAAAATTTGTTTTATTTGCAGGTATTTTTGTACCTGATAAATCTAGAAAAGGACATCTTGTTGAGCATTGAGATAGTTTAGTCTTCTTGGGATGTAAAATTATTGAAGATAATTTATGGTTGTAGTCTGTTTTATATGCCCCCACACTAATTGGTTCAATTACCTATATTTATAGGGATGTAAAATGAAGTATTTAGCAGTATGGGTTAAAAAGGCTTCTATTATGGCAACTACTGATATGCGAAAAGAGTCTAAATGGTAGTACAAATATTGAGAAACTAGAAGCTGTTTTATGGATGGTAAAATAGTGAAAATTTAGTCAATTTACTATTGTATACAGATCCATGTATACTTTTATCAACCTGAGGTAAAGTTGTGGACAATAAAAAATAAATAAAAGTTGAAGGAATTTATCTGGGAAGGAAAGAGTTAAGTGGGATAAGCTCACTCTTCAGTAAAACAAATGGTTTAGTTTAGCTGATTTGAAGGGATACTTTAGAGCTACACATTTAAGGCTCATACGTAACACAAGCAGGTTATAAATCAAGGTGGGAAGGGATAATGAGGCAAGGGAAAGTTCAAGAAATAGAGCAAGTCAGATTTTGAATGCAGATCCTTGAGGAAAATAACCATACAGATTATATTAAAATAGAAAGTATTCTCAGAACTAAGGCAGTAAGTGTGGAGATTTTGCCAACAGAGATGATTGAAAGTAGGGGTACAGAAAAGCAAGAGGGGCTGGAATTTAGTGGAAAAACTGGCAAAGGAACAAAGATCTTTGGTGCAAAGTAGAGAGAGAAAGGGATAGGAGAATTTTAAGTGAAAAACCTGCTCTGGTAGAGTTTTCTAGCTGACTGTAGAACAGAAATGGTTTAGAGTAATTAATGCATATAAATTATTGCATGCTAACACTAAATCAGTTGGAGCAGGTTAGAAAAGAGAGAAGACTGGAAAAGCAATTTACAAGGAAACTGGAAGATGTGTGGCTCCCCAAGTATGTAAGAGAGTCCGGAAGGTTTAGGGTCTTTGCTTGGAAGTGTTTGCATTGGCATGTTTATACCCCAAGCAGACTTCAAGATTTTTTCCTCTGGTAGATAGCAAATATTGGAGGTGTGATGGGGAAGAGGTAACTGGGAACATGTTTTGGGAGTGTACTGATTTCTGTAGATTTTAGAAATTCCAATAAGAGTGCTGTCAGATATTGGGCGACCAAATGGTGTATGTAAGGAAATTATGGAGCTTGAATTCAGTATCTGAATTGCATAGGCATAGTAGCCTTGCATTTAATTCTGTTGGCTGACAAAAAAAAGCAGTTAATAGAAAATGGAAACCTATCTACACAAACTATTTGAGGTATTGAGCATTATAAAAGCTAAAAGAATTGGAAGAGAGATCTTTAGAAAGGGGAATGAGCAAATTACATCGAAGTAAATGGAAATTGTGAAACAATACATGAGTAATGGAGGTGGAATGAAGTTTAAGGGAAGGCAGGAATTCAGCAATTTTGTAATGTGGGACTCGTGATAGTAGCAAAAATGTGATGTATATTTATATGGAAAATTATTTTTTTCAGTATGTTTGTGCATGTCTAAAGTGATTTAATAAAGGTGTTTTACAAATGTGGGGGTAACCACTCATTTAATGCTCTTATCTTGTGTTCTTTTCCCACATATAGAAGCTTGCCCCTGGCATGTAATCAGAACAGTTTTCCTCCCTCCGTTTCCTTTCCAATGGGTAACTTGTTCTGCTACCTTTGTTCTTTTGCTGAATTCCCCCTGTTGCTTCCTGCTGTTTCCTCGCTTCTCCCTTTATTTGGGGACCCTATTTGCAAAGTCTTATTCCATACCATTACTGGCTTGTTAGTGTTCTGTCTGCCACTTTATATTTGTATAATTTTCAGTCTGGTTTGTATTCTCCCTAAACACCTGCTTTACAGTAAAGCAATCTTTCATTAGTTGTGGCAGTCCCTCCTTGCATCCTAGTTTTCTGATTTATATCCAGCTGCTAGTAATATATAATAGGCTTAAAGTACCCCTGTAAATCTGGTAATTCCAATCCATGATCTTGCTATTTTGGGCTCATTTTATCCTACTTAACTATAGGTCCTTTTCCTTCTCAAGTAAAGTTATCAAATTCCTTATTTCTTAGCATAATTTGTCTGGTTGCTAGAAGTACCTCTGGCCAACATACAGAATGAAGGGGACCAAAATATTTTGACTGCTTGCATCTAGAACCAAAATAAACTTTCATCCTTTTACCTTTTGGATGATGTGTAGCTTCCTCCCACATCTTTTCAGGTACACGCAAGTCTTTCCTGAGCCATACTCCTAGGTGGTTTTCTCATGGCCCCAAAGGTATGGGGATTTCTGCACTGTTTTGTACACTGGCACAGTTTTTATAGATGGCTTTTTTTTGTTTATATTTGTTTTATAACCAAAATTTGGAACACTCAGACCCCCAACTCAGGGGTTTCTGGTTCTGAGATTTGTCAGATATGTCCTCTACAAACCATGCTGAACTTTTCTGACTCCCCTTCCACTTTTGCCATTAGATGTTTGCATCTCCTATGTTGTAAACCACTGAATGTTACTGCCTTGTTTGTGTAGCCAGAATTGACACCCCCACATACAGACTTTGTTTGAATCTTTGTACGTCTTCCTTAATTCATTAACCGTTGTACTTGGAGATTGCAACATTGATTGGAATACCCAATGTTTGTGTTTCACTGTTGCAGTCATTACATTTGGGTAGTCTGCTGGCAGGTTGCCCTCAGTCGGCCTGATTAACAAAAGTCTTGGGTCCTGCTTCTGTTGCTGTTCTTTATTCCATGACGTCAGGTCGTCAGGAGTATAAAACATGCAGCCGATGCCATTACATCAGTCTTTCTTGCCGCGTGGTGCCCAAAACACAAGCAGTTCGCAAGTGCTCGTTGGCAGACTCCTGAAATTTTCATTTTCGAGTTTCAGAACTGAAGTCTTCAACTTAAAGCTAAGTACCCCGTTGGCGAAACTTTTTCTTGCTCCTTACCGATGTCCGTAAAAATTAATTGCATTACCTGTGGGAAGCAAATACCTCATAAGGATTTTCATTTGTACTGTAGTCCTTGCCTAGGCCCTGACCACAACGTACCTTGCTGTCAGTTTTGTGCTTTATTTAATCGGCGCACTATCTGTCAGTACATATTTGCTTCAAAATATTTCTGTTTTCTGTTTAATTATCCAGAAATTATGTTGGTTAGCCATCAGACTACAGGAATACCGAAAAAACACAAAGAAAGAGACAGGGCGTTGAGGTCCAAAACTGCTGACGCTTCTCCTAAGCTAGTCGCCAGTACTCTGAGGAGTTTTCGCAGCCCCGGATACCCGCTACTTTTGATTTGCAGGCCTCTACTGAGACCCATTCGGAGTCTGGTATGCTGCGAGATGCTTCACATATGGAACCCACAGATGTCTCTACCTTGAATGGGTCCGGAGCCGCTGAGCAGGCACTGGCTTCTGAGGGTGTTTTCAGGCCTACAGATTTGCATATTAATCCAACTCCAGCTTCAGTGCTAAGGCCTAAATCTCTTTCTAAAAAAACGATGCCCAGGCCACATGTTTAGGCCCCTATGACTAAAAACAAATTATCAAAATGGCTGAAGATTTAATTACTCTAATCAGGGGTAGTCAACCCCCTCTGAGGCCTAGGATTGAATTTGACTGTAAATCTTCTCAGCAGCACTCTTCTGACTCTCTTCTAATGATCTGGATTTGTCCATACCTACTTATGAGGACTCTGATGCATTTCCCTCTGCTTCTCCACCTGAGGATTTCTCTTTTGGGGAAACTTTACATTCCTTGTGGGAGCATTTCCACTGGGAAAGTCAGGATTTCTCTGAATCCAAAAAGAGGCTTAGGGATTTCCTTCTTCCTCAGCATAGGCCTTTGGCTATACCTCCTGTACTAGATATTGTTGATGTGTTTTCGGAATCCAGTATGGCCCCTGATTCCTTGCCTCCAGCCCCTAGCAAACCAGACAGGTACTGCAGGGTCAGAGTCCCACAAATTCCTTTTCAAAATTCCTGTTGCGGACCCTGAAACCATTTCTCAGGGGCCCAAGGGCATTAAGGCTTCTACTGCAAAAAATCCTATCCCTTCTGATAGACTCCAGGGCGCTGGCTAGATGGGCTAAAAATGTTTATTCTTCTGCAACCTTAGCAATCAGGGCTTTAAACTGTCAATTCTGTATGCTAAAATATCAACAGCATATCATGGGACTGCTTAAACAGAAAATTATGAATGTTAAGTTGCCAATCTCGCCTTCGTTCTTGCTGGATGGGTTCGGAGCCGATCCTCTGCTCCGACTCGGCACTTGCTTAGCTTGAGAACTCCTTATACCAGCTCGAGGCAACCCTATATCCCATGATGCAAGGCGGGACTACCTCAGATCTCATTTGCCGCTTTGCAAAGAGGTCTCCTTTTTTGCCAGCCGAGGTAAGTTTGAGTTTTTCAAACAGCTTTAGTCAGGGTTTATCTTCCCCTTTTCCTATATTTTAGTGTATAGTGTCCATACAATCTCCCTATTCCCCTTATAGTAAATTTTTTTTATTTTCAGTTAGGCCTAGGCCTTCCTTATTAATCCCTACCTGTGTGTCTGTGTTTGGGGAATAATTTGTGTGACTGTTTTTGGTGTGTGTGTGAGTATTTTATTACTCTTTTTCCTTAGACTATGTCTAAAGAGGTAAAGGTCTCGGGCTTCAAGAAGTGTGACTCGTGCTGTCAGAAAATGTCTCTGACAGACAGTCACACTGTGTTGTTACCTGGGGCCTTTACACCTGCAGGACTCCTGTGCTTTGTGTCACTCTTTTAGCCAGCGAGTCCTGCAGGAAAGGAGGAATAAGTTAATCCTCCGTGGCTTGCTAAAGCCGGAAGGTTCACCCACTAAACCTGGGTCCAGTAAGCCTTCCAAGCCATCCAAGGGTCAGGCTACAGCTTCCAAGCCTTCTCCGGTGGCTCGTCGAGATCGGCTCCAGCCGGAGCCGATCTTTCTCCTTCTCAGCTAGGGTCGGTTCCGACACCCAATCTGCTGTTGCCTTGTCGGCTCCGGCTGGAGCAGACACAGTATTCAGTATCGGAGCCTTCAGCTCCATCTGGAACCCATAGGACGTCGGCTCCGATGACTTCCTCCAAGAAGAGATCTCGGTCCCCGTCTTTGGAATCTATCCACTCTGCTCCGGGGTCTCCTCTTTTGTCGGAGCGGAGTCATCGGAGCCGATCTTCGAGATCTTCCAGGCTGTCTGACCACGATTTAGAGAGGGTGGTAAGCAGGCTCGCAGGCACTGACCCAAATGCTCCATAGCCCGTCTCAGCAGACTTCGGCTATTGCTTCACCCCTTGAACTTCCTCCTCCGACACCCCACCAGAGTTGAGCCGGAGCTTCGGGACAGCGACTGTTTGGCGGAACAGATACATCCCATCTTGGCTCCGATCTCCTCCTTGAGACCTTCCTTGGAGGGATCCGCCGTCGAGTTTCCCTAGTCTGCTCCAAGGGGCTAGTGGCATCGGACCCTTGTCCGACCCGCTCTCCCTCTCGGGCTTCTTTGGTAAGCTCGGCACCAACATCGCCTCGAGCCTTCCTCTCAGTGGAGCCGGAATTCCTATTTCCTCGAACGGGAATATTCCGGTCTCCCGGGAGGGAGCCTTTGAGGTGATGAGGAGTGTCCTGGCTCCTGAGCCAGGTCAACGGTCCATCCTCTAGCTACTCCCTCTTCGTGCCTGTAGACGCCTCTTGCCAGCCTCTTGCTCTCAGGCCCAGGGATCCATCGCCCCAGGTTTCCCCATTGGGAATATCTTCCTCTTCCGAGGTTTCTCCTGATCCTGCAGGGGAACCCCTCTCGGAAGAGGAAACACACAGACTCCCTGAGTCTACTACATCTGATACCGACTTAGATGAGTCGGAGGGTTCCCGATCCCCCTCTGAGGATGTCTCCTTTTCAGACATCCTTGAGCTCCTCAAACAGAGGGGGAATTGGCCATCCATTGACCCCTCCGAGGATGAGTCGGTATACCTGGAGGCTTTTGGATCCCGACCCTCCACCTCCTGGGTGTCTCGCCTTCGACCCACTTATGCAGGTAGTGGTTCGGAAGGCGCTCCAGATTCTGTGGAACCTGTCCCCAGGAGACCATCCAAGTTTATTACGGCCCCTACGGACAAACAGTTTCTTTCCAAGGGCGTCTCTGTGGATGCTATGGTGGTGGCGGCAGCCACTAAGAAGGAACTGGATCCTTCAGTACCTGTCCATCCTCCTAACAAGGATTCTAGGACCATGGACAGGTATGGAAAGCGGATGTTTTCTTCAGCGACCTTTGCTATCGCTGAACTACCTTTGTCACTTCACCAGGCTTCAAAGAGATATTCTCAAGGAACTAGGTGAAGTGGTCCAGGATCCTTCTGCTGCTGGGGCTCAAGAAAAGATTGCCTCACAGCTAGCAATCCTGAATTCCTTATCCGTCTCCTCCATGCGGCTCATATCCTATGCGGCCGATGGAGAGGGGCCGCAGGCACAGGAGTGGCTCTTAGGCGCCAAGCCTGGATGCGGCTGTGTAATTTTGGACCCCTTCACCAATACCCCTTTGACGGTTCGGCTTTGTTCGGACCTCAGGTGAAGGATACCTTGACCACGTGTGAGTAGGAGGGTAAAACTCGTTCTGCCGTAGGAGTCCATTGTTCCAGCCCTACTAGACCATAGCCCAAGGATCAGAAGGGAGGGAAGATGTGGTTCGCCCAAGGAGCTACACCGGACACACGTGGTCAGTTTACCCCCAGAGGCAGAGGGGTAACAATAATAGCCGCCCTAGAGGCAGGGGTCCTCAGAACCAGGGCAACAGGGAGTCTCTTCCTGAGAAGCCCTTTCAGCACCCCTGAGGTGTTGCCCGACTGTCCACCCTTGGAGGCAGTCGGGGGAAGGATTTCGCTGTACCCAGTAGCCTGGCATTCCCTTTCACAAGATATGTGGGTACAGTCGATCATATCCGAGGGTTACAAAATCCGGTATCTCTACAATCCCTTCCAGACATCTCACCCTGTCAGAGGGATTTGGCAGAACAGTAGGTTTCAAAGCTCCTAGAAAAAAGAGCCGTCCAGACTGTTCCAGCAGACCAAGTAGGATCCGGCGTCTACTCTAGATTCTTTTTGGTCCCCAAAAGGACGGGAGATTGGAGACCAATATTAGACCTGAGCAATCTAAACAGATTTGTCAAGAAGGCAAGATTCCGGATGGTCACGCTTCAGTCCATTCTGCCCTTTTTGGGCAAGGACAACTGGATGTGCTCTATAGACCTTCAGGACTATCACATAAAGATTCACAGGCGCTCCAGAAGGTTTCTCCGCTTTCGGCTAGGGACCAGTCATTTCCAATTCAGAGCCCTGCCCTTTGGCCTCACTTCAGCCCCAGAGTGTTTACCAAATGCATGGCAGTGGTCACAGCTCATCTGAGACGTCAAGGATTCCAGGTGTTTCCTTATTTAGATGACTGGCTCCTCTCCGCCACCACCAGGTGTCAGCTTCTTCAGACCAGAGACTACACTCTGCAGCTATGCAGGAGTTTGGGAATTTCAGTGAATTTCGAAAAATCTTCTCTGCGGCCTTGCCAATCTATCACCTTTATAGGCGCAGAATTAAACACCGTCAAAATGTTAGCCAGACTAACAGATCAAAGAATTCTGGACATCCAAAAATACGTTCGGATTTTATTGCAGAGCAGCAAAGTCAAAGCCAGACTGATACTAAAGTTTCTAGGTCTTATGGCTGCGGCCATTGTTCTACCACTGGCTCACTTCCACATGCGTCTTCTGCAGTGGATGTTATTCACTCAGTGGTCATTCCACAGTCTTCCGATGAGGCACGAAATCTTAGTCACACAATCGTGCAGGACTCATCTGAATTGGTGGATATCTTCCCCTCTTCTTCATCAGGGCCGACCTTTTGTTCCCCCTCCTCCAGTTGCCACAGTTACTATGGATGCCTCTCTGATTGGGTGGGGGGGGGGCATTATCAGGGCAGGATGGTCCACGGGACGTGGCAACCCATAGAATACCATCTGCACATAAATGTCCTGGAGATGAGAGCGGTGCTTTTAACGTTGCAAGCCCTCAACGACTTTCTTCCCGTAGGGACTATTGCAGTACAAACGGACAACATGTCCGTGGTCTGGTACATCAACAAGCAGGGCGGGACCAGGTCCTATCCGTTGTCGAGAAGCTCTCAGACTTTGGCAATGGGCAATCTCCTCTCATCGGTTTCTGATAGCAACGCACATCCCGGCAGGTCCAACCTCTTGGCGGACAGGCTGAGCAGATCCATTCTCATGCCTCACGAGTGGTCTCTCAATCAATCTGTAGTGGACCAGATTTTTCTGAAGTGGGGCACACCTTGTTGCGATCTTTTTGCTACACCCCAAAACAACAAGTGCCCCGATTTTTTTTCACCCTCTTTCCCCTACCAGGCCAACCCCTGAGAGACTCCCTAACCCAGGATTGGCCCCGGGGACTTCTGTACGCTTTTCCTCCCTTTCCCTTGATTCCACAAGTCATTCCGAAAGCCACCGTTTTGAGGGCCAAGTTGATTCTCATTGCCCCTTACTGGCCTCGACAAATTTGGTTTCCATCTCTGCATCGTCACCTCTTGGTGCAGCCCTGGCATCTGGACCCAGTTCCGGATTTCTTGATCCACCAGTCGGGTCAACAGCACCGGGCCATTCATTCTCTCAACCTCACTGCTTGGTTGCTCCACTTCCTTCCCTAGCCAGGCTTCCTATGATCTCTGATTCGGTCAGAGACATCTTAGTGGCTTCTTTAAAGTCGTCCACAAGAACCGTTTATGCTAGCAAGTGGCGACGTTTTTCCATTTGGGCAAATTCCAGGAATATTGATCCCTTTACTGCTCCTGTGCATTTTGTTATAGATTTCCTGGCTGAGGTTTTTCAGTCAGGATCTTCATCTACAGTAAAAGTTCAACTGGCTGCTATTTCCAAGTATCATGTTGGCTTGCAAGATCATAACATTATGTCTCATAGACTATGCAAGGCCTTTCTGAGAGGAGTTTTTCTCCTAAAGCCGCCGATAAAACATCCTCCTCCACAATGGGATCTAAATTTAATGTTGGCATCCTTGATGTTACCTCCCTTCGAACCGTCTGCTTCATGTTCATTGAAATTATTGACCTGGAAAACTATATTTTTGCTGGCTGTCACTTCAGCAAGAAGGGCTTCCGAGATTCAAGCTCTCTGCATCCGTTCCCCTTACTTGGTTTTTCACAAGGACAGGGTATCCTTAAGAATGAACCCGTCCTTTCTCCCCAAAGTGGTGTCTCAAACCAATATTAATCAATCCATAGATCTACCAGTTTTTTTTCCCAAACTATTCTGACAGAGCTGAACAAAAGCTTCATTTTTTGGATGTCCATCGTCAGCTCAGGTACTATTTGCACAGAACGAAACAATTCAGGAAATCGGACCAATTATTTGTCTCCTATGCAGAAAACAGGAAAGGTCTCCCAGTGTCTAAAGTGACCTTATCCAGATGGTTGTCTTCCACCATTTCTTACGTGTACTCACTCAGAGGCAAGCAACTACCTTCTAAACCGAAAGCACACTCAACCAGGAGTCTATCCACTTCTGCAGCTTTTCAGGATAGACTACCCATTGATACCATTTGTGCAGCAGCTACGTGGGCCACTCTTCATACCTTTGTCTCTCATTACAAGTTGGATTTGGCCTCCAGAGACAGGGCCAGTTTTGGTTCCACAGTTCTCAAGAGTCTGTTCCATTGAGCCACCCGGGATACAGGTGCTAGGACGGTCCCATCCAGCAAGAATGAAGGCGAGATTGACAACTTAACATTTAGAAGTTATGTACCTACCATAACGTTCCATGTTAGTTGTCTTCTCTTGCCTTCTTGCATCCCTCCCTCCTTCCCCCTGGCCTGGACAGATCTTGAAGAGTTCCTATCAGGTTGTTTCCTCCTGAGCCTTCATTAGAGGACTCTTTATTATGAACTTGGGTTTCCTAAATATATTAGGTTAGTCCTTAGCAGGGTAGGTTAGCTACCAAACGAGATCTGAGGTAGTCCCGCCTTGCATCATGGGATATAGGGTTGCCTCGAGCTGGTAAAAGGAGTTCTCAAGCTAAGCAAGTGCCGAGTCGGAGCCGAGGATCGGCTCCGAACCCATCCAGCAAGAAAGAAGGCGAGAGAAGACAACTAACATGGAACGTTATGGTAGGTACATAATTTCTAATTTCTGACTCTGTGGAGAATAAAGATTTGCAGGATTTATTGCATTCAGCTGAACAAGTTGGCAAACCTACTTTGCAGTGTGGTTTTGATTCTTTAGAAGCCTCTTGTAGGGCTGCTGTTACTGGGTCTGTGCTTAGAAGGCATGCTTGGCTTAAGGAGCAATCTCTGCCTGATCATGTTAAAGCAAAACTTTTGGATGCTTCTTTACAGCAGGATTGCTTATTTGGCAATAAGGCTGAAGTTCTAAAAAAGGAAGGTAAAGCTAAATCTATGCAAACTGTGAAAGATTTCTTACAAGTGCAACCTCCTAGATTTAGTAGGCATTGGCCTACTAAGAACTGGTCCTTTCAGCTCCTTCGAGTCACTACGGCCAAACCCAAACATTCCAAAACCACCAGGTTTAAGTCACAATGGACTTTCAGGCCTAAACAATGGAGTGCTTCCACTTCCAAATCTGGAAACAAGGCACCACCCTAAGTTAGTCTCAATGGCTTCCCTTTGAAATTACCAAGCACTTACCTCTTAGCTGCCCCTTTTGGGGGAAAACTGGCTCTTCATTCAAGAAACTGGCAACTTATAACCCAGGACAAATGGGTTTTAAATAGTGTCCCAGAGCTACAGATTTCATTTCCACTTGCTGCCAACTCCAAACGGGTGGCCAGACCTGCCCCCAAATCAGTGGGCAGAGGCTCAAACAAGTACATTCCCCCCTAAACATGGGGGCTATTCATCTAGTACCAGAAGAGGAAAAGGGTCAAGGTTTCCATTCCAGACTTTTCCTGGTACCCAGAAAAGACAAATCATGGCGTCCAATTCTGGACCTGTCTACTCTAAACACCTTTCTGGACATTCCAAAATTCAAGATGCTGACTCTTCACTAGTTACTTCTTATGCTAGGCAAGAATGCCTGGTTGGCAACTCTCTACTTAAGAGGCTTACCTGCATATCCCAATCAGGGAATCTTGCAGAAGATTCCTACGCTTCAAAGCAGGCTGCATGCATTATCAGTTCTCTGCACTGCTCTTTGGCTTGTCTACTGCGCCCAGGGTATTCACAAAGTGCCTGGCTCCAGTAATTGCATTTTGCAGGCAAAGAAATATTCAAATATATCCATACCTGGAAGATTGTCTAATTCAGGCAGAAAACCTGGCCATTCTTCTAAAACATCTGGTGTTTGTAAAGAGTTATAACCTGCCTAGGGTACACCATAAATGAAAAGAAATCTCAACTGATACCCTCTCAATAAATTACATTCCTGGGTGCAAGCTTGAATACAACTGCCCAGATGGCTTTCCTTACGCCAGAAAAGCAAATTCATTTGGTGACTTACTTCAAACAGGTGGCCACAAAAACCCTTTATCTGCAAGACAAATACTGCTAGCCTTTGATGGCCTCATG
Source organism: Protopterus annectens (assembly GCF_019279795.1). Classification (NCBI taxonomy): domain Eukaryota; kingdom Metazoa; phylum Chordata; order Ceratodontiformes; family Protopteridae; genus Protopterus; species Protopterus annectens. The sequence goes on along the minus strand of NC_056733.1, from coordinate 890,563,830 downwards.
CATTCTTCTAATTCTATATGCAAGACTGCATATGAGGGAACTTCAGTGGTACTTAAAAAGTTTATGGAGTCAGAATTCACAGCCTGGAAACTATTCCTGTCATACCTTGTCTGTGCCTAGAGTTCCTATGGTGGGCAGAGGCCTGCCACCAAAACAAGGGACTGCCATTCACACCACCCCCTGCCACCCAGACCCTAACTACAGACGCATCAGATTATGCATGTTGGGCTCATCTGGCAGGGAAGTGCATTCAGGGCAAATGGAGCCCAAATCAAATGCACCTTCATATCAATCAAAAAGAAATGCTAGCTGTACAGAATGCACCGACATCCTTCAAGGGCTACCTTCAATACAATTGCTGATAGACTGACAACACCAAGGTTGTGGTACATAAGCAGGGGGGTACACATTCCTACCCCCTCTGCAGTCTAGCCCATGACATTGTGGAACACTGCCTTGAGCTACCAAGTACTACAAGCTCAATTCCTGCCAGGAAAGCTGAATGTTCTGGCAGACAAACTAAGCAAAAGTCTCATGGACCCACATGAATGGAAACTGGAACCACAGATTTTCAACATGTTGACATGAAAATGGGGGAGCCCAGACATGGATCTTTTTGCCTCACCCCAGAACTACCAGTTGGACAAATTTTGCACAAGAACTTATCACAAAAAAGCCTGGAAAATGGATGTTCTGTCCTTCAGCTGGAAAAACCTATCAGTCTATGCCTTTTAACTCCTCTGCTATCCAAAGTTCTTCTAAAAGGCAAACGGGACAAACCAAAAATGATTTTGATTGCTCCAGACTGGCCTCGCCAAAACTGGTACCCACTCCTGCGCAGTGTCGCACATTTTGCCATGGCACCTGCCTCCGACACCTTCCTTACTGTCTCAGCAGGAGAACCAAATTCTGCACCCTCAGCTCCAAACATTGAATCTTGCAGCCTGGCTAATCACTTAAATTCACCCTTAGCATCCCTCAGCAAACCTGTGATGGATGTCATTTTGGAGGCGAGAAGACCTAGTACTAGAAAATCATATGCTGACAAGTGGAAAAGATTCTGTGCCTGGAATCTATCTCAAGGGATGAGCACAGCAGTGCCCACTTCACCTCAGATTTTGCAATACTTAACTGCAATGCTTCACAAGGGCCTGTCTCTCTCTTCCATAAAAATCCATGCCTCAGCCATTTCAGCTCATTACAACACACCCCCCCTTCTCTCATCCTCTTATAAAGCAGTATCTCAGTGGGGCCAAAAACTTGAGACCACCCAGGAGAGCTCCAACCCCTGCCTGGAACCTTAACTTTGTATTGGAGAAACTCACTCTACCTTTTGAGCCAGCTGCAACTGCAGACTTAAAATTTATTTCCTGGAAAACAGCCTTCCTTTTAGCAATCACTTCAGCTAGAAGGATATCTGAATTGCAAGCCCTTATGGCAGTGGAGCCTTTCATCATCTTTCATGCGGACAGGGTGTCACTCAAGACCAATCCATCATTCATGCCCAGGGTGGTATCAAGTGTGGCTCTTAATCAGTCCATTCATTTGCCAACTTTCTTTCCCAATCCACAGAACAAGGAAGAGCAGATTCTGCATTCATTGGATGTACACAGACAACTTAGATTCTACTTGGACAGGACTAAATCTCGAAGAAAATCTGAACTGCTGGTAGCATTTGCTGCAGGGGCAGTGGGGAAGGCCATTTCAAAGCACACCATTTCTAACTGGATTAGCCATTGTATTAATTTATGTTAAGCACCGTGGAAAACCTATCCCCCCAGGGTATCAGATCTCTCTCCACCAGGGCTGCATCTACTTCAGCAGCCCTTCTCACAGGTGTTCCTACCAGGGAATATTCTAGAAGCTGCTACCTGGAGTTGAGTTCAAACTTTCACCAAGTATTATCCCTTACCAATTTTCTCTAAATCCTGAGCTGGCTTTGCCACTGCTGTTTTGCAGGGCCTTATAGCTGGTCCTATTGCTGTATGAATCCATCCTCCCAACCTTGGCTTTGGGAATCTACCCAAATGTAATGACTGCAACAGTGAAACACATAGTACAGTTGTGTACACTTACCATAAATGTAGATGTTTGAGTGTATTCACTGTTGCAATCCTGGTTACCCACCCTCCAGCCCCCTGGTTTTCTTTTACTATACCTCTTCTTTTTGTTTTACTATGCTTAAAAGCCTTTTTGGTGTATTTGCTTTTGTTTGGAGGTATATTTTTATGTTTTTAATTAAATATTTGGCTCCCCATTTGGGGGGCACCTGACATCTGGGGCAAGAAAAACTGATGTAATGGTGTCGGCTGCATGTTTTATACCCCTGACAACCTGACGTGATGGAAGAAGGGACAGCAACCGACGCAGGACCCAAGACTTTAATCAGGCTGACTGAGGGAAACCTGCCATCAGATTACCCAAATGTAATGACTGCAACAGTGAATACACTCAAAGATCTACAATTATGGCAAGTGTACACAAGTGTACTTTCCTTTGAATCTCCCTCTACCCACATTAACCTATGAGTTTACGCAAACCATTTCTACTTCACCAGGATAGACAAACCTACTCATAAGGAAAGTATACTAGACTGGATACGTATTAATTCCCATCCCCAGCTGTATACTTAATGTACCCTTCCTGATGACCCAAGTGATCTCTAAATCCCCATCATCCCATCCTCAGAACAATAAGAATTAAGAAGAACTTTCACCTTGCCAAATTCCAAGAAGAACTTAAAGCGTGTAACTAGTCAGTCCTAAAACAGTTACCCCTAGACAAAGCTGTAGTCTACTTGTAATAATAAATTTCTCGATCCTTTATTTCCATGCTTCCATGCGCTCCATTAGAATAAAATCAAATATTGCACTGTGGCTTACTAAAGATACCATTTCTAAAATTACCCTCAGAAATAGAAATATAGCCTGGACCTTATGGCGCTCCACATAAATCTCCCCAAGACCAAATTGGCTGTCAGGAGCTAAGAAATGAAACCAAAAAAATCTTACTTGATAAATTACTACTGCCATTTACAACAGATCCATAACAATCCCCAAAAATTCTGGGCAAGTGTAAATTAATGCACCCAGGCCAATCTGCCACCCCATCCCCTATAGCCACCACTGATAAATCACTTGATGTCGCAAACCTCTTCAACTGCTTTTTTACCGAGACTATCCAATCCCTAGCTAGTCAACTACCTCCTCACTCCCCCAGTGTAAACCACCCTACTCCCAATACCCAACTTTCTTTTAGTTTCCAACCAGTTGCCACTTCATATATTCAAGCTCTACTCAAAATGTTAAAACCTACTACCTTGTCAGCTGATAGTCTCCCCGCTGAGTGTCTGCAAAAGCTGCTAATGCTATAGCATACTCTTTCCATTCTTGTCAACCGCAGCATAGCAGAAGCCACTATCCCCTCCATCTGGAAGATATCCTATGTGATACCACTCCATAAAGGTGGAAGTTCCACTGAATTTAACTAATTTTTGTTGAATAGCTATACTGTCACCTCTTGGCAAAATTATGGAAAAATGTATCCACAGGCAATTAATACAACATCTTAGCCAAAACTTACTAGCCCACTTCCAGCTTGGTTTCAGGCCTCATAGCCACCACCTCTGCCCTCCTTGTCTTTAATACCGTAAACCACAGTTGTAATAATAAATTATCCTTGCCCCTCATATGCCTTTTGAAAGCATTTGATATGGTCCGTCACCAGCTGCTAATCCAAACCATAAATGCTACCTGCTTCGATAAGACTGCTCTCCAATGGTTCCAATGTTATTTGAATGGCAGACGGGCCATCCTGTGGCAGAATAAACTAAATACTCTTCTACCCAGTACCCTAGGAGTTCCCCAGAGATCCATACTGGGACCTCTTTTTTTTTGTTTTCTTTATTTTTTTAATGATCTCTCTACTGTCATCCCAAATACAACTTGCATTCAATATGCAGATGACTCCACTATGATTTGTTCATCTGGCTCTGTCAGAATCACAGTTAACTTTTAACGGGTTGGGATGGTGGCCTAATGATTAAGGTGTTTGCCTTACAAACACAAGGTACAGGGTTTGAATCTCACAGGGGATAATTGGCTAGGCTTAAAATGGCCCGCAAGGGCAGTTAGCTTAGTACTAATCTATGAACCTATGAACAGTGGAAAAATGACTGGCTGATAGCCGTCTGATCTTAAATCGTAAAAAAAGAAATTGCTACTTTTCTCCCCCACCAACGATCTAACCCACTGTTGTTTTCTATATACGCTAATGGCAATACAATCTCTGCAGACCCCCATACAAAGCTATTAGGAGTCATTATAGACTATAACCTTAAATCTGATGTACACATTAACAATATCAAAATCATTAACAAAAAACTAGGGTCACTTTACAAGATTAAGCATTTCCCTTACCCCACCTGCTCGAACTACCATTGCCCGCTCCTACTTGCGACCTTACTCTGCGCTTCCCCTCTTGACTAACCTAGGTAAAACTGAGCTCAGTAAGTTGTCAACCTGCTATAATCACATTGCCAGATTTGCCACTGGCATGCCCTACAAGACTCATCACTGTACTAACCTAAAAACACTAGGGTGGTTAGAACTACTTTCCCTAATCCATCTTAACCAGCTATTTGCATTTAAAGTATTAAACCAACCTGATAAAACACCAGCACTCAAACCCATAATTTTACCCCTACAGCAATCTCAGTACACTTAGATCATCAAACAAACTGCTTGTCCAAACTACCAAAGCTAATAACTCAGCCGGTGCGCCTCTGCTAACTATGTTGGTAAAATTTGGAATTCCCTTCCAGCAAATATTACTCTAGAAACCTCCATAAATCAATTCAAGAATAGTCTAAAACAATACTTAAAATTACATAGGTTTAGTACATGGGCAAGACCAAACACATTCACTACTGTAGCAAAGGAATTACTCCAGTGTTTCTCAATTACCCTGAGGCTCCTAGGTCATCCCATGTAAAACTGTTTACTAAATGCATCCGTTCTGAATTCTGTAAAAGTTTTTTTATGTTCTGTTTGTTTCTTACATTTTATGTTTTATGTATTATGCTGTGTATTTTGTTTCTACCTTGGAGTTTTTCTCCCTGGGCCTCTGCTGAAAGTGGACTTGTATCCAGTCGGACTATCCCGGTCAACAAATGTAAAATAAAAATAAATTCAGTTATTTTGATAAGAAATAAAAATTCAACATGTACCCTACACTTACCCTATTAAATGTTTTCTTAGCATTGAGTTAATTGTAGTACTGAATTTTTCTAGTCTTTATGAATGCTGTCGAAATATATGCCTTTCCTTTACACCAACACTATAAAATTTTGCAGTTTTGGCATCGCTCACTAAATGTTTTGCCTATAGACTTAACTAAACTTATAATTAAGATTTAATGTTGAAATTAGTGTATACAAGGCAAGATCTTTGCCATGTTCAGGTAAAGCCACCACAACTGCTTCCTGGAGAAAGCAAGACACTACTAAATTTATTCCATATCTTTGTTGGGTCTGCAACTTCCAGATCTGTGGGTGTACCATCTGACCTTGGTGACTGGCCTGTACCATGACTGCCTAACACCGTTTTTCCTCTTCTGCAGTTAACTGATGGGCCTCTAACTCCACCACCTGTGGTAAGCCCAAGTTTACTGTGAAATGCTCCGAATTCTCATCTTTGTCATCCAATTTATCTACTTTATAAAGGCTTTCAAACACTTCCAAGATACTTCCCTGATTCTTTCAGGTGTATTTTCTTGTATTTAGGGTCCCTTACCTGTAATGCTTACTCACTCATCTCTGCTGCAAGTTAATGTAAAATTGCTAGGCAGTTAAGCTCCTAGTCAATGAGCTGCTTCCTGTGCTAAGGGCACAGTTTGAATCCTTCACCTTTTGTGAATTAGTACTTTAAGCAAGTCACTTAGCAGTGTGTTGGGAGAATTTGGTTTAGGCTCCTTTAATGGTGGCCTAGACTACAAGCCTTATAAGAACCTATGAATTTATAAGGGCACTTAATTGCTCCTCTTCCTCAGTAATGCACTCTGAATTATTCTGCAACAATTTAACCCTCGCCAGCCCTTCATACTGTTTGTTGCTTTTCTCCCATTTGATCTACTACAGGTAGCGTCTTCACTTGTTGTATTACTGTTTTCCAAATGTCAGTAATCTCATTTGAACCACTTTCTATATTGCCAAAATCTCATCAACCACCCACCCCAGTTCATGCCTTTACAGCAAAAAAAGTATGGAAGCACCAATGCTAGATGTTGGGGCCATGTTCGGTTTCCTAAGGGGCTCTCTGTTTAAATGGTAGTTGATTACCTAAGAAGCTTCTCCTTAAAATGGCAGAAAGTTTTTATTACTATGATTAGAGTTCAGGAGGCCTTAGGTCGAGAGCCGAATTGAAGGGAGTTTGACAGTTTTGAACGGGTTCAGGGGCTTCACAGTCTCTCTTCTGCGGAAGATTTGCAGGAGTATCCTCATTATAGACTTTCTGATGTGGATGATGCCCTTCCTTGACCTCCTCTGAGGATTTTCATTTTCAGAGACTTCCATTTCATGAGGAGCACTACCCCAGAGGAAGGCCAGGATTACTCTGATTCCTTAAGAGGCTTAGGAATTCTCAGGGGCCCCCCTGATTGCCTGCCTCTGTGTCCTGTGTTGTCGTGAAGATGACAACCAAGGCTTCCCTGAACTGATTCCTGTTGCCTCCTGCTCCTGTTAAAAATGCCTAGGTACTATAGGATTTGTTGAAGCTCATAAGTAAAAACCTAAGGGTCCGGCGGACCCAGGGGGTGTTTTCTCAGGGGCCTAAAGAAATTAAAACCTCCTGTGGTTAAATCCTGTTCCCACTGACAGAGCAGGTGGGCGTTAGATAGGTGAAATTAAGAGGGTCTACTTCTTCCTGCAGCCATGAGAGCATTAATTATCAGTTTCACAATTGGAAATATCAAATTATCTCCTTTCACAATTATGTCTAAGAAAGATGCTTTGCAGGAAGGTATTGAGTGGTTAGGTTTCTGTGATTTGGTGCAAGTGGCTTTGCAATGGCAAGCATGTTTTGCAATGTGGTTTCAGGGCTGCTGCCACCTCCTCGGTGTGCACTAGTTCTGTACATGAGCGAGCCAAAATTTTAGTGAAAGTGGCTGAGCATGTTGGTGGAAGAGTTTTGTTTGCTCCTTTACAGTCTGATGTCTTTGTTTGGTTCACCTGTTAAAGAGTTTTAAAGAAAATGGGATAAGCCTAACTGTAAAAGATTAAAGATTTTGCAGGTACAGCCACGAAGTTTAGTGAAATTGGCCTGCTAAGGGGTGGACATAGGGCCTCCAGATTAGCAGTCTAGGGGTAGGTCTGAAGCGTGGTAGGGAGCAGGGCCCAAAGGGTTCTTTAGGAAGTTCACAGAGAATTCCTGCTCCTCAGCAGGGTGTGTCCTTTTCAGTCGCTAAACAGATGACCTGACCTGCCTTTTCAGCTGCATTGGGATTTGGCAGCTCAGCTGAAGGCTCCTTGGCGACTCATTCTTTTCAAAGAAAATTGATTCAATAATTCCTCAAGACAGATGGGTGTTGGACATGTGCCACCACGGTTACTTTTTTGTTCCATACAATGCCCCCTTTCACAGGCATGCCAGCCGTTTTGAGAGGCTCAAAAGCAAGTACTTCTGTTGCTTCCCTGTTGGGCCAAATGAGGGTGATCGAAAAGCCAGTCCCTGCCTGGATTTTATTTTTCTAAGTTTTATTTTTCGCATGTTCCTATTACCTGGGCAAAGGAAGTTAAATTTGTCCAATTTATATTTCTCTCTCCTCAACTAAGTTCATGACGTTCCAAGTTCAAGATGTTAGCGTTACAACCCAACTGCCCTGCTGGGCAAAGATCTCAAGGAAGCTTACCAGGCTGCTATCAGGCTAGTATTACAGTTTCGATCTGATTCTCTCAGCTGGAATTCTCATTATCAGTTCTCAAGCTACTTGCTTTGGTGGCTCTAAGAGCGAAGTACTTCCCAAAGGTTCTGGCTCGGTATTAGCTACACCCAGGCTAAGGACTTTCTTTCTATCCTTATTTAGACTGATGCCTGTGCTCAAGAAAAGAGAAAATTCTACAGCATCTGAGCATCTGGAATATGTTATAAGAGTCAGTCCATGCCTAGGAGTATTCTGTGAGCGAAATAAAGTCCGGTGCGTACCCTCTCAGACATGTGCTTTCTAAACATGAGACTGCGCAGAAGCAGCCAACTTATCTTACAACAACAACAAACAAAACAGTCTATCACTTTGCGCTATCTCATCAGTCAGTCGTGCTCTGCAGAGAGACAATCTGGTGGGCATTAGGGTTCATGGCATCTTATATTCTGGTGCTTCTGTCAAAAACTGCATGTGAGAGATTAAAATGGTATCTCAAAAATGTGGACACACACCTTGAGCCTTTTAACACTGACATTTCAAATAATAACTGTGACAAAGCCAGAGGTGGCTCAGAATGTCACCATGTCAAAAGTTCTCTGTGACCCAGCCTCACCCAGCAAATTTTACTGACAGAAGCGGACATTGCTTGGGAGCTCATCACTTACAAAGCAACTACAATGGAAGTGGCCTGCCAGACTACTGCATCTATATCAACATGAAGGAGATGTAGTCCAGAGGAGAGTATGGCTTTCTATTGGACAACAAGAGACAGGTGGTGGTCCAGGCACAGAATCTACAACTGCACAATGGTACTTCAACAAACAAGAGACACATTGGGATCTCTCTGCAGGCAAGCACCTCACTTATGGGGAGACTGCTACGCTTGCACGCATGCTTTCTATTTCATTTTCTGATGTGGCAACTATCTCCTTGGATGTGTTAAGCAGACAATCATTAGAGACCATGGACTTTAGCTGGATCTTCATGTATTTCAAGAAATTGAAAGTGTCAGGGGAACTCAGACATAGATCTGTTAGCTTCTCCACTAAACCACCAGCTGCCACAGTTTATGAAAGGGGTTTCATCAGGTTTCTTGAAAGTGGATGCTCTGTCTTCATGTTGGACAAACCTTCATGTGTATGCTCTTCCACCTCTGCCTCTTCTTCCATAGGTACATGGCCAAGGTCCTTCAGACACAGGCCAAGGATGATTTGATAGCTCAGATTGGCCTACGGCAACACTGGTACCCTAGCCTACGGAGTCTTTCGGTAAAGCCTCCATGGCCTTAACCTTTGATTCCAACATTATTTCACTCCCAGGGGTTATTCGTGTCTGGTAAGCTTCACTCTCTTCATCGACAGCTTGGGCATATTCTTATTTTTTGGTTGTGATTAAATCTCTTCCTGAACAGGATTTTAAATGTGATTATGGAAGCTAGAAGACCTAGTACAAGGAAATTATGCACTGGCAAAATGGAAGAGACATTTTGGAATTTGGAAAGAATTTAAGGATTATCTCAGGAGTTTTGGTATGGCTCTCTTTTATCTTTTTGATCCTTTGGACTAGGCAGGTCCTTCTCTTCCATTAAGATTCATGCTGCAGCAATCTCAGCTCACTATTTACTTGACCCACCATTGTTTGCATCCTTTGTTCAAGCAGTTTAAGTAGCTTTTAAGAATACTCAACCCCCACGTGAAAACCTACTCTACAGAAGGATCTCTTCTGGGTTGGACTTGCTGACTCTACAACTTTTGAGCCTGCGGCTACTACAAATTAAAATGTCTTTTTTTTGAAGATTGCTTTTACAGCCCTATTTGCAAAGAAGGTGTTCTGAGTTGCAGGCCCTTACTTTCTTGAGCCCTTTTTGATTTTCCATAAGAGATAGGGTATCATTCGTACTAATCCTTCCTTTAAGAGTGGTGGTTTTTGTGGCTTTAAACTAAACTATTCATTTTGCCTACTATGCATTTTGTGCAAATAAAGGGATTGCATACAAATATTTTTGTATACACATTGCGTTATTATACTTAGGGGACTAAAGTTTTGTTGATCTCAACGTTTTGTTTCTTTGGCTTTTTGTTTGAGAAGGGCAAGCCTGTGTCAAACAAAGGGATTTTTAGGCTGATTTTGGTTTTTGTTCATGGCAAGGATTCCCATCATGGCAAGGAGGTTCCATTCTAGGTTGGGATCACCAGGGCTACTTACCACTTGACAACATTTCTGCAGGGGTTTTAACTAAGGATATTTTGTTGATAGCTACCTGGAGTTCAGTGCATACTTTTGTATAGCATTATCACCTTCCTATCTACTCTAAGTCTAGAGCTGGTTTTGCCGTTGCTGTTTTTAGGAACTCATTCGCTGCTATTTTTTTGCCAGCCTCCTTCTTACTTCTGCTTTAGTTCTACCCAATAGTAAGGACTGCAGCAGAAAATAGTAGTAGTTGTTTAGTACATACTTGTACCTACCATAAATGTACCATTTGAGGTTTCGTCCAACTACCTCTCCTCTCTCCTCCTTCCCCTGGGTGGTTAGAAATGTGTTGTTTACCTGCTTGTTTTTTTGCTTATATTTTGTATATATTGTTCATTTTTTTGGGCCTTGTCTTTTTAGGGTGTCTTTTAGGGTCTTCTAGGGCAGAAAAGACTGATATGATGGCGCGGTCATGCATTAGTACCCCCTGACGTCTATCGCATCGCCCCGATGCCTGACCCTCTACTTCCAACTCAGGGCCAGACACGACTGGATATATACCCAATATAGTAAGGATGCAAATGATCCCTCGAACATCTACATTTATGGTAGGTACAAAACTGTACTTTTTTCTGACTACCCCAACCTTTATAGATGCATGATCTGGTGGTGTAATCAGATGTACTGCTGTTCCCTCAAATGACCGATGTTCTTGTAACAGTATGTCAAATATTGTTCCGTTTATACCCGTGGGAAAGCAAATCTAGTTGAGCTTGTAAGACTTGCTACATCCTCCACCTAAAATTTATAAATTGCCCCTCACTGCCACAAACCTATGTCCTCTCAATTTTACAAAAGGAAACTCTTTAGCATCACTTTTGTCTTCCTGCTGAATAACTTCCTACTGAATCATTCAGCCCTGTCTGAATGGGTGTCCTGTAGTATGTGCACCCTGTTTTTGTATGTAAAATACTGTGGCTTTTCATTGTCAGCAAGGCCATTCACATTCCATATTTATAGAAAATACAGCCATGTCCACAAATTTGATTTTAGCTGTCATAATGTGACTTTTTGCACACACACCCCTCCCCCCAACAGTTGCTTTCCCATTCAGAGTTGCATTATATTAGTTGGCAAAAATATTAAAACCATTTTTGCAGGACATTTGTTGTACATTGTAATACCTTCTTTCACAACTCATATGAAACTGCTTGTACCCTGCCTTTGGAAGAAAAATCTCTCCTAGAGGGCCACTCAGATGGATATTAAATAACCTAAACTGCAAGTTTTGCATATTTGTCCAAACATGTTTTTCTTGATTTTGTTCTCCAACATAAATTGCTTTGTTCCTGTCCTCCCTTGAAACTGTTCCTCCTGAAAATTCTTGTGTGCATTCTTCCCATAGCACCTTTAGTTTGTTCCTAAATTTTTGTGTATTGTCTTAATACTGCCTTGTTGTCCTGTTCTTCTCTTGCAGTATTCTTTACATGAGGAAGTTGCCTGCCCAGGCAGCCTGACATCTGCCAGTATACTAGTCTTACTACTGTAGGAGATGTGCAGTATGTCTCATATAGGCAGCTATCAGACGTAGGCTATAAAAGTAATGTATGGATGCACCATCCTTAAAACTTTGATGTCAGACGGGTTATCAGTCCCAGACATTGCTCTGCTGCCACAATCACGATGTTCATCGTGTTTCACTGTTGCAGTCATTACACTTGGGTTATCCTGCTGGCAGGCTACCCTCAGTCGGCCTGAATTCCAAAGTCATGGTCTGCCATCGCTTCTTCCCTGACGTCAGTGCGCCAGGGGTATATAAGATGCAGCCAACTCCATTTTCTTCAGTCTTTCTTGCCGTGCCCGAAGCAAAAGCAGTTCGCAAGTGCCGGTCAGCTGACTCCTGAGATTTTCGAAATTGAATTTCAGAACCGAAGTCTTCAACAAAGCTAAGTACCCCGTTGGGGAAAATTTTTCTTGCTCCAGATCGATGTCAGTGAAAGTTAACAATTGTATTTCTTGTGGGAAGCAAATACCTCATAAGGATTTTCACTCTTACTGTATTCCTTGCCTAGGCCCTGACCACGACATTGCTAGTTGTCTGTTTTGTGCTAGATTCAACCAACGCACTATTAAGCATCGGTTTGATTTTGCTTTACATTACTTTGGCTGAAGGTTTAACTACATAATGCTGTCGGAACAACCGACTCGGAATTCATAAAAAACGATAAGACAAAGAAAAGGACAGACATCCGAGGTCCAAAACCGACGAAGCCTCTTCTAGGCCAGTTGCCGGTCCTCAGTGAGGTGCTTTCGCAGCCCCTGACACGCTACCTCAGAGCCACAGGCCGCCTCCAACCCCCATGTGGAGACAGCTAGGCCTCTGGAAACTCAAGGTATTGGGCCTACGGAAACTATTCCCTCAGATGGTCCGGAACCGCTGAGCAGGCATCTGCTTCTGAGGGTGTTTTCAGACCTACACAGCTTACTATCAAGTCCACTTCTGCAACCATGGCAAAGTCTAAAACACCATTAAAGACAAACAAGTACAGCATTCTCCTGGACAGTCATCCATGCCAAAGAAACAGATGCTTAAAATGGCAGAGGACCTAATTACTTTGATCAGGGGTTCCCATCCCCCTCCTGATAAAGTGTCTAGGCAGGACACTGACTCCTCTGACCAGGTTTCTGTTTCCTCTGATTCCTCTTCAGAACAGGGATATTCTCTTCCTCCCTATGAGAACTCTGATGCTGAAGAATCTATCCCTTCAGCCTCTCCTTCTGAGGATTACTTTTTTGGGGAAACCCTGTACACCATGAGGGAGCGTTTCCATTGAGAGCCAGGATTATTCAGAATTCAAGAAAAGACTTTTTTACTGCCTCAGCACAGGCCCCTTGCTATCCCTCCTGTACTGTATATTGATGTTTTTCTGAATCCAGTTTGTCTCCTGATTTTTTACCCCTTGCACCAGTCAAGCCAGATAGGTACTACAGGGTCCCAGACTCTCATAAATTTCTTTATAAAAACCCTGCTGCTGACCCAGAAACAATTTCTCAGGGTCCCAAAGGGGTCAAGGCTTCCACTGCAAAAAACCCTGTTCCCTCTGATAGGGATTCTAGAGCACTGGATAGATGGGGGAAAAAAGTTTACACTTCTGCTACTTTAGCTGTAAGGGCTTTAAACTGCCAGTTCCACATGCCTAAATATCAACAATACCTATGTCTTTGCCAAAACAGAAAATGCTTACAAGCTCAGAATGTCCTGACAATAAGGAAATGCAGGATTTATTGCATGCAGCTGAACAAGTGGGAAAGTATACTTTGCAATGTGGTTTTGATTCATTAGAGGCGTCTTGCAGAGCCGCAGTTAGACTGTCATTCGAAGGCATGCTTGGTTAAAAGAACAAAGTTTACCTGATCATGTTAAAGCAAAATTATTGGATGCTCCATTACAGCATGTTACTTTGTTTGGTGTTAAGGCAGAAGAGGTGTTAAAGAAAATGGAGGATAAAGCAAAATCAATGCAGACAGTAAAGGATTTTTTACAGGTTCATCCACCTACATTTAGCAGGAAATGGCCTTCAGAAAATTGGTCCTTTCCAGTGTCAGGCCACAAAGAGGCAGATAGATGCCCCAGAGGCAGATCTCAGCCCCAAGGCTCATACAGACCTAAACAATGGGGTACTTCAGCCCCCAAAGGCGGAGAAGACAAATCACAACCTTATAGGAAACCGTCCCAATGACTTCCCTCTACAAAAGCCAAGCACTTAAACTTTTGACAGCACCCTTGGGAAAACTAGCACTTTTCTCACAAAATTGGCACATGATCACCCAGGACAAATGGGTACTGAATATTGTTTCTCAGGGTTACAGGTATCACTTTAACACCCTATCAAGGTCAAAAGGTATGCCAGACCTGCCACAAAAACAAATTTCTCCTCTCATGGACATGAGCTATTCAAAAAGTACCATAGCAATAACGTGGGCAAGGATTTTACTCTACTATTGGTACCCAGAAAGGACAAATCCTGGAGACCAATACTGGACCTGTCAATTCTAAATACTTTCCTGGATGTTCCAAAATTCAAAATGTTGACACTAAAGCAACTTCTGCCCATGCTGGGCAAGAAGGCTTGGCTAGTTACTTTGGACATCAAAGAGGCATACCTGCATGTCCCATCAGACAATCTTGCAGAAGATACCTCAGATTCATAGCTGGCTCAATGCATTACCAATTCTCTGCACTGCCATTTGGCTTATCTACTGTGCCCAGGGTCTTCACAAAATGCCTGGCACCAGTAATTGCATTTTGCAGACAAGAAGGAATTCAAATATATCCTTACTTGGACGACTGCCTTATTCAAGCAGAGAGCAAGGATGTTCTCCTAAAGCATCTGGCGTTGGTAAAAGAATTACTAATTTGCCTAGGGTGCACAGTAAACAAAAAGAAATCAAAACTAGTGCCATCTCAAGAGAGAATATTCCTGGGTGCAAGGTTAAATACAACTGCCCAGATCTCACACCAGACGAGCAAAGGCAACTGACTCATTACTTTCAAATGATGGCAACAAAGACCCAGTTACCTGCAAGAAAAATTCTGCAAGCTTTGGGCTTCATGGCATCTTGCATCCTGCTAATTCTATATGCAAGACTGCATATGAGAAAGCTACAATGGTACATAAAAAGTGTTTGGACTCCACATTGCCACAGCCTGGAAACAATAACTTATTCCCTGCCTGCAACAGGAATTTCGATGGTGGGCACTGGCCTGTCACCACTAGACAGCCTTTCACTTTACCCACAGCCAGGCAGACACCGGATTATGCTTGGGGGGCACACAAAATGTATTCAGGGCACGTGGCCCACAGACCAAATGCATCTTCACGTCAATCAAAAAGAGATGCTAGCTGTACAGAATGCCCTGACTGCCTTCAAGGACCTACTACATCCAGGACAACTATTACTAAAGACGGACAATTCTACAGTTGTGGTACATAAACAAGTAAGGGGGCACACATTCCTACCCCCTCTGCAGGCAAGCCATGACTTTGTGGAACACAGCACTGAACTATCAAGTACATCTGCAGGCACAATTCCTGCCAAGAAAGAAAAATACTCTGGCAGACTAAGCAGAAACCTCATGGACCCTCACGAGTGGAAACTGAATCCACAGGTCTTCAGCATAAGGAATTGGGGATGCCCAGACATAGATCTCTTTGCCTCCCCTCACAACTACCAACTACAGAGATTCTGCACAAGGACTTGCCACTCACAAGCATGGAAAGTGGGTGCTCTATCTTTCAGCTGGAAAACCCTAACAGTTTGTCTTTACACCACTGCCTCTCCTTCCCAAGGTGGTCTTAAAAGTAAGATGAGAAGCCAGAAATGATTTTAATTGCCCCAGACTGGCCACACCAGCACTGGTACCCAATCCTAAAGAACTTGTTTCATTTCCCAGCCTGGACTTTACCTTTAATTCCTCATCATCTGACTCAACAAAACAATCGGATCCTGCACAGCCAACTCAGAACCTTAAATCTGGCTGCATGGCGGATAATATAGCCAGTCAGAGCACACCTTTCTCTAAAGCGGTTATGGATACCATTTTGGAAGCCAGGAGGCCCAACACCAGGAAATCTTATAAAGAAAAATGGAAGAGATTCTGTGCTTGGAACCAGGCACAAGGACTTGAACCACTTGTTCCAAATATTCCTCAGATTTTACAATACCTAACTGAGATGCTGGACAAAGGCCTATCCTTCTCATCAATTAAGATCCATGCCTCTGCCATTTCAGCTCATTACAATACGGAACCTCCTATTTTCTCTCTTCCATTGCTAGGACAGTACCTCGGGGTAAAGAACATAAGACCCCCAAGGAGAGCACCGATACCTACATGGGACCTCAACTTTGTCTTAGAAAAGTTCACACTACCTCCTTTTAAGCCAGCCAA